>NC_052109.1:4611662-4650644 GCF_012273895.1 Zerene cesonia
ATGACAGATTCGAAATTCAAATGTAATATTTTTTTATAATTAAGTGTAACAGTATTTATGGCCAGACTAAGTACATAACATTATGGGATTAG
Organism: Zerene cesonia; assembly: GCF_012273895.1. Taxonomy (NCBI): domain Eukaryota; kingdom Metazoa; phylum Arthropoda; class Insecta; order Lepidoptera; family Pieridae; genus Zerene; species Zerene cesonia. Next base: position 4,611,755 of record NC_052109.1, read on the forward strand.
TTTAAATATAATTAAAGAGTAAAAAAAAATCAATATCAATTTGACGATTCATTTCAGTCAAAATCGGTGTTCGGTGATATCAATCAGAATTTAGAGTACTATTACTGAATTTTACACATAATTGTATTTGTAAAACGTGTGGTAGTGACTTGACTGCATAACTTGTTTTGAATGATACTTGTTATCACCACTCCGGAGTCAGGGTCAACGCAATAATTATAATAGTTTTGATACAATTGCTGATAATACAAGTGTCATACCAATATTCACTTTGAGCGTCCGGTTATTGAACTATGTTCGTTTTATCTTTTGTTCGACTAATTGATTTTCAACACACCTTGAATATGTTAATATGAAATCTAGGATAGGACTTATATATAGATAGTAGATTTACTACATAGTATAAAGCAAAGTCGCTTCCCGCGTTTGTGCCTATGGATGTATGTATGCTTAGATCTTTAAAAGAACACGACGGATTTAGATGTATTTTTGTAATAGATAAAGTGATTTAAGAGGAAAGTTTATATGTATAATGAAATCTATTAAACTACCCCGAATTTAACGCGTACGAAGCCACGGGCAAAACTTATAACCCAAGAACAGCGCACCAGATGATGTACGATATAGGTTTGTTGCATTTGTCTTTACTTGCTTGAAGATAGTTTAAAAAAAAATTACACAATAAAGGTCCCGAGCGATGCCGGGTTGAGAAGCTAGTATAATATTATATTCGGGTTGAAAATTTAAATGAAAATATGTATTGTAAATCACTGTTATTGTTTAAATAAATAAATAAAACAATTATGTTAAATGCAATCCTCGTTTTAAAATCTAGGTATCCAGCCTATTAGGTTTATATTTTGCCTAATTTCTTATATTCCTACGATTTTATACCATCTATTTGACACCTAATTAATTGATCCGCGCTCGCTACGTTTTTGTTTTCCGACTAAATTGTTTCAGGCTCGATTCTCGTACACTGCGCGCAAATCAAAAACGCAGATAATATATTATGCCTATAATTTGAAGTTTTTGTTGTGTCTATGTTCACAGTTGAACAAAATAATGTGTGTCAAGTGCGAGTCGTATTTGCGACACTGAAAGCTCCATACAAATAAGCTAAAGCAAAAAAGCAAACTGCAAAAACGATTGGTCGCTCATCCAATTTTTGACCGTGCCAACGGTTGCTTAATCTCGATTTTTTATTGTTTGTTTTTATATTATCAACAGATAAATCATCTATGAAAATTTCAACTCTCTGTTTATCACGATTAATGAAACGGACAGACAGACAGACGAATAGCGAAGTCATAGTGATAGGGTCCCGTTTCGCCCTTTAGATGCTGAGCCCCAAAAAAATTTATGAACGAAAGCTTATCGTATTGTTTTCTAGTATTAGACTACTCGAATATACAAATAAAGATTCTTTTATAAACCATACCTTTGGAATCATTCCAATGTTTCATATAGTCTTTTATTGTAGTGTGTTTAGAATGTTAATGTGGTATAAAAAAAATCGTCTCAAACAAAATAACAATATCGAAAGGATCTATGAATAATTGAACCAAATAATAAACAATTATATAACGTATTACTAGTACATTAGGATCAAACAGGTCGCATTCATACCTGAAAATGGGTCAGTGGGCAATCAGCTTGGTAATGATATGTAAAGAGGGTAATTCGATATTGATTTTACGGCTTTGCTTATTAGCTTATTATTATTATTATTATAGTATATGTACTATCATTCCGCGGCTTCGCCCGCGAAGTCAGTGGATAAATAGACAGTCCAGAGTTCTCCTCTTATAGTTCCCGTCCTCGTTGAATTTGCGAGATAAAATCTATGACTTTGACCTTTGTCAGAATTCAAACAATTTCTGTACCAAATTCCATCTAAGTCGGTTCAGTGGTTTAGGCGTGAAGGAGAGACAGACAGACAGAGTTACTTACGCACTGATAAGTCATTATTTGGCAATCGTATTTAATTCATCATTCAAGGCGGTAAATAAAATCAATTAACATAATATATAAAGTTACATTTTCAATTTTGCAAAACATTCGTTTTTTCTATTTTTTCTGTTAATTTAATTAAATATCAACAACGAGTTTTTACCACCCTTTAATCAATGAAATGAGGATGTGATGTTTATTTATTTTTACCCCCTTTATCATATTTAAATTTAGTTTGTTGCAAATAGAAATAACGATAAAAGAACGGGAAATCCTGTCATGTATGGAGAGTACTAGTTGTACTACCCGGCTTTGATATTTACCCGCTTAACTATCTATTATAGTAACGGCTATGACTAACTACCATACATTGTAATAATAAATAAACTTAAAAAATAAATAAAAATATACACTTTAATGACAATAAACTAAATTTTCTCGATTGTCGTCGATTTGTTCTTAAAATAGGAAAACCAAGCAGTGAAGCTAATAGTCTTCATATTAATTTGTATAACTATTTTCTTAATTAATGTAACCGGAAACGAAACTTCCCCTATTCGATATCAATGATAGTTTAATCCAATTCCGTAATATTTGCGAATCCACATTCCAGTCATTATTCGAATATTGTTTCATCAAATTTTATTAATTATTTCATTAGAATAGGAATGTCCCATGTTATTGATATAGCTAATGATATGTTAAGCAGTGGTGGCTCAGTGGTGAGAACCTCGGACTTCAAAATCGATAAGTCAGGGTTCGAGACCGGGCGAGCGTGCAGGAAATAAATTGATTTTTCAATTTATCTGCGCATGTTGATAACATCACCACTGCTTAAACGGTGAAGGAAAACATCGTGAGGAAACCGGCATGTCCAAGAATTAAAAGTTCGACGACATGTGACATCTACCAACCCGCACTTGGCCAGCGTGGTGGATTATGGCCTGAACCCTCATAGGAGGCCTGTGTCCCAGCAGTGGGAACATATATGGGCTGATGATGATGATGATGATGATGATGTTCAGCAAATAAGCTTGTTTGTTTGGTTTGATCGTTTTCAATTCCTCGAATATCCAAACGTTTGTTTGTCACGTGAGAAGGGAAATCCTCTGATCACACTATAATCATAATATGAATCAGATCGACTTATGTGCGTAGATAATAAAATAGAAAATTGAATAATAAAAAGAAGGTACGATTTAAAAGCGGTTAATAAAAAGTTAAATATCTAATGTCTTTTGTAAACGTGGCATAGATTTTTTTTTTGCAAATCGAATATTAATTTATACTTTTACTAGCTGCACCCGGCAAACGCTGTTCTGCCTTACTCTTATCATTTAGGGGTATGAAAAATAGATGTTGGCCGATTCTCATAGATACCGGATAAGCACAAAAAATTTCATCAAAATCGGTCAAGCCGTTTCGGAGGAGTATGGCAACGAAAACTGTGACACGAGAATTTTATATATATAGATCTTTTCGTTATAAACTAAAATTTTTATTCAAGTTCACTATGAATGCATGTCCTTACACTTTATGTGCGTATAAATTCTAACAATTGTTATTTATTCATTTTTATACAATTAACATCATATGAACAATATTTTTTTAAGATTGTGTTCCGAATTTTGTAGCAAATGCTTGATTTTGGGAATGCTTTTTTTTAAAGATTTGATAAATTACAGATTTTTCTTATACTTGTGCAGCCTGTTATTAGTATACAGATAATATTTAACCTACTTTTTTTTTGTTTTTAATGTGTGTTTTTACATTTTTAATTATCATGTAAATGGGGACCCTTGCCCCTATGTGCGGATACTGTTTTTTTTAAATTACGATAAGTGCGCTTCAAATCCCTAGTGTAGTAGATAGTACTATCTTTTCGTATTAATTATTATTCTTACATAAATACAAAGATGCTTCTAGAAAAATCCTTTAAAAAGTATTGTTTCGTACTTATGCAAGTAATGCCTAGGCCATACAATTTTATATCCAGGTTTTCTTTTTCTCGTTTTCCGGTACACATACATTTGTTACATGCGTAAAACGAAAACCAAATGAGATATTTGCTTCATTCCTGCGTTTGTCGTCATTTAGGTCCGTAATCAAGTATTAATAATAATAATTAAAAAAAAACAATTCTCAATTTTTATGCGCATACATAATTCTATGAATTAATGAATCTTCACAGGCCAAGTCTACAAGTAAGTGTGATTATTATAGACAAGTTTTATGAAATTGCATAGCTTATAAGCACTCGTAAAAGCTACACATAGGGTAGTAGTATACATAGGGTACACGAAACATTAAACGACTAGTCAGTAGACAGTGTAATTTGTTTGTTATTTACACCTTACCGGTTATACTCAATCATCGCATTATGTCCATTTTTACGGTAGATTGTAGTTAATTTGAGATTCCTCTCTATAAATAAATTAATTGTTAGGTATTCATGCATCAATGTACGTAATGTGAAAACATTTCAATAAAATCAGTTCCAAATAGGAAGCGATAATTGCAACTTTGTTTCAACTTTGTTTGACGTAATATTTAAATTTATTACAATCTTGTAATGAATGTGGCATAATAAATTAATTCGAATACATTTTACATATTAAATTTCTTACTTTTAACAAGCTATTTTTGTTTTCAAAATGATATCGTTTATGGACCTGTAGATTTCGCCAGTGGCTTTTATTTAGGTACTTTATCTGCTATTGAGAAAAAATTCTAAATGCAATTGAACTGTAGCATCGTCTAATTATATCAACGTCGTTTTAATGTATTTATCATGCGATACAAACAAACTCGTGTTAATTGAAGTAAATTTAAGACTCAGAAACAAACACATTTGTCGTCGTACTCGATCCAAATATAGGTTATTTAGTGGTTGCAAATGTTCTGTTTGTGACGGTTTTAGCGTAAAAATTCATGTTGCTTTCTTTGTTCATTGCAAGCGCAAAGCAAATCATACTCCTTTAAAATATAAATTCAATAATGAGATGATACAATGATGGGACGTGTAGTTCTACCGTCATTTTTTAACAAAAGAATTGCGTTAATTTAGAAAAATAGTTAACGTTTCTATTTGTTTTTATAATATCACACGTACGTTAAAGCACACGTAAAACACCACTTCATACAGTGATGTTGAGGAAATAGAGATAAAGGGCGCATATCTATCAGGTGCCACTTAATTATTAAAACAGACGCCAGTTATATTTAGATTTAAAACAATTATGAATTTATTTAAAATTGTTATACATGTCAGCTATGAAATTGCGTTTTGAAAAGGTACTAATTTATTATTTATTTTAAGCAATATGTAATTACCGTTACGATTTTTACACATTTCAACTTACCTTCATTTTGAAAAAAAAAACACACAAAGCACTTTGTTTAAAGATCAGATAAATTTTAAGTTACTTTAATTCTAGAATGAGTTAACTAAAGATTTTTTTTCGATTTAATCTTGTCTACTGTAGATCGTAATTCGATTATCACAAATTAAAAATTAATCACGGAACAAAATGCGCGTGCGTCCTCGCCGCTGATACGCGCAGCCAGTGCGTTTTTTGCTCGTTTGACAGCCTACTCTCGAAATTTTATAATCTGTGGCCCGAGGAAAGTCAATTAACGTATACATTTTAAAAACATAAACAATATTTCAATTTCATCAAAGTAATTTTAACATTTTTTTACTCGCGTTGTTGAATAATTAGTACAAAAGTACACCGACCTTTTTTATTTATTTTAAAGAGTTAATGAGTTAATTTTTATGATGATTGAAATAATATTTTTGCAAATAAAGAAGACTTCCTTCTAAATTCCATCATGGGAAAAGTCAATGATACACAGTTCGTTTTGTTTTATTTTCGATTTACAATTAAGTGTTTTACTAAGTCATAAATTACTGTATTAAATTATATATTTCGTTTGTAACTTTATATCAAGTTTAAGCTACGCTATATCGTTGTTTTCCTTTTATCTACACACACCACGTACAAAAAAAACGATTAGTTGAGCTTAATTGAAAGAAAGAAAATATGCTTTTTGCATGCGATATGTGCAAATGTCATGATTACTTTATACTATGTATGTATACGTAATTCCTCTACTAATTTTAGACCTTGACAGGGCCTAGTCAGTGATCGTCAACGAGACTGTTTTCCTAACCGTATATATATTACCTAGTTGATCATTTACTAAAAAAAACTGTTATATAGTAAATTTTACTGATACGCCATCTGTCTGTCATATTTAAAACCTTTTTATATTAAGGTTTGAGTATGGGTGATAACATTTATCATTTGGAGTAGTTCACATGAACTCTTACAGATGGCGTTGATAAAATCTATCCATTTATTAAACTTAACTAAGCAAGCAACTATAGGTACTTAAATTATTATAAAACTATTGTATAACATAGGTAATGTTTTGTACCTAAACTTGCTTTTGCCCGCAGCTTCGCACGCGTTAATTCGGAGTAGTTTAATAGATATTACTATACATATATACCTTCATCTTGCATCGCTCTATGTATTAAAAAAAAACCCCATCAAATTCCGTTGCGAAGTTTTAAAGAATCATGCTTAATATTTGTTATATTTATTCACTGTTTTTTTGCAGCTTTTGCAAATGTTGAAGTTCTATGCGAGATTTGAAATAAGCGATGAAACTGGGGACCCTATGACGGACAAGGATATGACGCTACAGCATTATTCAAGAATTACTTCACTCCAGGTGAGTTATACACTGATCAATAACAATCTTGTCCTTTTTTTGTGGGAAAAGTTTATTATCTCTTGATTTCTGGCCACGATTTATTACTGGTGGAATATTTGATTGCCTTCGAAAAGTAGTAATTAGTTAACATAAAAGTAATGCGGCATGCATTATTATACTCAAGGAAATCTTTTGTAGAATATTTCTTTCATATAATTCTATATAAATAAATAAGTGTCATAATATAATTAAACGTTGTATTTTGTGTTTTAAGAAAGCGGCATTCGCGAAGTTTCCTGATCTAAGATTATTCGCACTGGCCAATGTTGCCAGCGTTGACACTAGAGAATCGTTACAGAAACATTTTGGGAATTTAAGGTGAGAAATTTTTTCAGTTATAATCTATTCTATAAATTCTTTAACATGTGAATTAGAAATAAATGATACAGAAGACCGGCATGAAAGAATAACATGCAACTGTGTTTGACATAAAAAAGAGACTGCAATTCTGCTAAAATCTAGATCTAGGATACCTTTGTGTGTGTTATATACTCGTATTAAACTGTTCTAAAATATATTGAAATCTCTCAAAACAAAAATTAGATGAATCTAATAGGTGAAGCTAATGGTGAACCATAACTTCAAAATTTTTGATTTCATAAGTATATCATATTCTACATGTTATGTTTCCATGATAAAATCGTCCTTGTAAAAATACAAACGTATCTGGGATAAATTGTTTTCTGATACAAATTTTCTTGCATCAGGTTCCTATAATAAGTATTATAATCTTATTTAAATATGTTTCAGTGATAAGGCACTACGAGCAATCGCCACATACTTAAACTTAGTCCCTCCTGAAGGTAAAGAGGACGAAGCACCCTGGCATCGAATGGACAAACAGTTCCTTAAAGAATTATTGGTATGACTTTTACTACCCATTTTTTTAATAACTATGGCATACAATTAATGCCTAAAGCACTGAAAAAAATTGCATTAAATTTAATACCAAGATAGCTTGAGACCTGAGAGAGGATTATCCCCGAAATCCCACCGGGACAGGGAGGGAACTGTGCGGGTTTTTCTTTCCCGCGGACGGATACTTATTAATAAAATACATACTAAATCTCCATTTCTTCGAGTCGCATTTGGCCATGTCACAATATTCTCTATGGGAATAGACCAGCAAGATTTTCTATATTTAATTACTATTTCCACAGATATCTCGTCACGAGAGGCGTATATCACAACTGGAAGAGCTGAACTCTATGCCCCTGTACCCCACTGAAGAAATAATTTGGGATGAAAATGTTGTCCCCACAGAAATATATAGCGGGGAGAATTGCCTCGCCCTGCCCAAGCTTAACTTGCAGTTTTTAACCTTGCACGACTATTTGCTGAGGAATTTCAATCTGTTCCGTTTGGAGAGTACATGTAAGTTATGCAGTTATACTGGTTTATCTAAAATATAAATAAATCGCAATATCACACGATCGCACTTAACGCTAATATTATAAATGTGAAAGTTTGTTTGCTTGGATGTTTGTTCGTCAATCACACTGGAACTACTGTACGGATTTTGATGATGTACAGACAGGGTGTGAGCTGACTTGGGTGATAGGATTCTTTTTATTCCGATTAAATGCTCCTTTGGAATAGAACTTTAATGTAGAAATTTTTTTCCTTGCTTTTCGATAACATCGCTCTGTTTAAGCAATTGAAATTTTTTAATCTGTTTAAATATCAACGGAGGAATATCGAATGAGTTCGTAAGAGTAGTATGTATTATTTATGAAATAAAAAAAAAAAAATACCGGGTGTAATCGTTAAGTGTGCACAGAAATAAATATATGGGAGTGTTTAATGGATGTGTCTCGTTTTATTTGTAAAAGTATTGTCATTTTACTCAGATTAAAGTACTTTCGATATAAGTTTACAGTCATTTTGATGTGTGTAGTACACAACGATAACCATGTATATATATTTTATTTGCTAGCTAACTAAATGTGTTTTGTTCAAATGCATTAGTTTGGACATTTGTCATTTCCTTCCGTTGAGATTCGTTAATCTTAACAGATTAAAGAACCATCACTAGTTAAGACTTTTTCAATGGTCACATGTCATGTAGCTGTATAAACAGTATTAAAAATATTTTTTTCCTGCAGATGAAATTCGTCAAGACATTGAGGATGCTGTGTATCGCCTATCGCCGTGGTAAGTTGATAAACTATTAATATAACTCCGTATATACGGAGATGGTAGCAAATTGTTCACAGTAAAGGGTAGCTAGTAGTTTTTTTTTCATATATTTGGTATAGTTTGTAATGTTGGCATTGCTTCTTGTATTTTTAAATCTGGTCATTAGTACCTACAACGTGCTTTAAACGTTCATATGCGAGCTATTTAAGAAAGAACTAGAATATGTTTTCATTATGAATGCGAAAATTACTCTGTCTGTCTGTGTATCTCTCCCGTCTTCAAACCTAAACTACTCAATCGATTAAGGCGAAACTTGGTACGGATATAGTTTTGGATTGAACAATCTGACCATATCATTCATATCTCTTCGCGTTTGCCTTAGTAATATGTATACATATATACATATATTTTTTTGTTTCACAGGCGAGCCGAAGACGGCAGCGTATACTTCGGCGGCTGGGCTCGCATGGCGCACCCGATACAAAGCTTCGCGGTAGTGGAAGTGGCCAAGCCAAACATCGGCGAGAAGGCGCCCTCCAGGGTGCGCGCTGACGTCACAGTCACGCTCAGTGTGAGACGGGAGATCAAGCAAGAGTGGGAGAACTTGAGGAAACACGACGTGTGCTTCTTGGTTACGGTGCGGCCCAGTCAGAGTATCGGTGAGGATTTGATTTGATTCTTTTTGGACTTATATATTTTATCTGTATAAATATTTGATAGGATGTTTGCAACGGCGCATGTGTGTCGTGTCGTGTACATCAACAATAAACGATACATGCTTTTTTCAAATTATTATGTATAGACCAGCACGATGTCATAAAATGCTAAATTTTATACTTATTTATTTATGAAAGTCTTGTAAAGGAAAAGTAATGTTCAGACTTTACTGGAGTTTCGTTTATCCATACAAAATTTGAAATATTTATTTTAATACGATATATAATTTCAATCTATTTATATCCCAACTTTTGACATAATTCCTTTCTATAACTATTGTATGACAACAATACAAATTCGCATATTAGACACTTTCACAGTTTTTGATGTATAAATATATAAATGAAATAATTCCTACAGGCACCAGGTACGATTATAAAAAGAGTATGGTGGAACAAGCGGGCATAGTGTACGTGCGAGGGTGTGAAGTGGAGGGAATGCTGGATGCGTCAGGCAGGGTCATTGAGGAGGGGCCTGAGCCTAGACCAGAGCTAGATGGAGATTCTAGAACGTTCCGTCTACTTCTCGACCCTAATCAGTACAGATTGGATTTGGATCGCGCCAGCAAGGGTCACCAGGTAAGAATTATTGCTTCTTTTTCTCTACCCCCTCAATTTGAAAATAATGGTTCCTTATAAAATCCCAACACTCAAAGGTTCATCCATTAATCTGTCACACCCCAATTGCTCTCGATTATTTTCAAAATTAACTCTCAACGCTCAACGATTATTTTTATTTATATATTTGTTTCAAACTTGTGCTGTCGACGTAGCAGAAATAAATACAATAATAATTATGCTAAAACATACAGCACAGAAAGCGGCCTTGTCATTTACAAGATATCTTCCAGGCAACCAACTGAATAAGTGAAAAACAAAAATACGATTGTTCTAAATGAATTAAAATTTGGTCACTAATGAAATTTGAGGGTAACTAAAATAAGTTGCTACAGTTATATACATTAAAACTAAATCAAGAAAGAACATTAAAATTGACCATTACAACTATGCTTTTGTCATATCGTTCCTTATGGACACAATAAGAAAAAGCGTGCATAACGTTAAAGATTCTAACGTATGTTTCTTAATTACTAACATATTCGAGAACAAACGAATAATATGAAATAACCTGTTGCAGGACGTGTACGAGACGTTCAACATAGTGATGCGCCGCAAGCCCAAGGAGAACAACTTTAAGGCGGTGCTGGAGACGATCCGCGAGCTGATGAACACCGAGTGCGTGGTACCGGAGTGGCTGCACGACATCGTGCTGGGCTACGGGGACCCGGGCCAGGCGCACTATACCAGGTGATGCCACTTCACCTTTTTTTTATGTCATAGCGGGCAACTGAGCTGGTGGTTCGCCCGTGAAAATTCGCAGAGGTGGTTCCTCTGCGGATGCAATTCCCGTCTTCTTTTTATGTAGTCTTAAAGGGGTAAGGAAAAGATGAATGAAATGAAGGAAAGGACTGGGCCGGATGAGGAAAAGGGAACGGGCTTCCGGCTCCTCCACTCACCGTACGAAACCTGGTAGCATACTACTATTTCACCCGGTGCGAGCTGGCCCAATTAGAGCCAAAGCGTGATCGACTCCCACATTCAAAAATTTCATCTACAAAGCATAAAATAAAGCCGCTTTCTCTGTCTGTCCCTATGTCCCTATGTATGCTAAATCTTTAAAACTGCGCATCGGATTTTGTATTTTTTTTTATAAATAGAGTGATTCAAGAGGAAGGTTTATATGCATAGTAACATCTATTAATCTTCTCAGAATTTAACGCTTTCGAAGCCGCGAGCAAAAGCTGGTATATTGTAAACGAGAAAATTTGAAAGAATGTATTATTTTATCAACCCATATTTGTTGCCACTCCAAGGATACGAATTTTAATGATATTGGACAATGGTGTACCAATAGTAATGGTGGACCTTATGTACCAAAATCACACTTAGAAATAGTCATAATTAGTAGTAGCTTTCGAAATAGTCTCTTTTTCTTCCACGTCTGGAACTGCGTGGCGTGGATTGTTTTTTTTTTTTATATAAAAGTTGGCATCGGAACTTGGTCGTTCGTCTGGTAGTAAGCGATCACCGCTGAGGAAAATTTGCAGAGGTTTTTTTCTTTCTTTGTTTCGCTTTTAAGAGGTGAGGGATAAGTAAAGGATTAACGATGGAAACAAAGAAATGGAATGGGAAAGGTGAAAGAAAAGGCCCTTTGGTTCCCCCACTCGTCGTATGAAACACAGTACAATTCGCATGTTAAAATTTTACGCCGATATTCTGTAGAGGTATGATACCTTCACCAGTGCGATCTGACCCAATCTGTTCAAAGTGTGCTCAACTATAGAGATACTACAATATATGTTAATACATATATTTTATTAAAACAAATATAACACACACGTAAAATGTGTAATGTAATCGTATAAACACATCATGTACAGGATGCCAAATGAAATACCAACACTGGACTTCAACGACACGTTCCTGGATATGGAGCATCTGAGAAACAGTTTCCCGGGACACGAGATCAAAGTAAAGACTGACAACCCGCAGAAACTCGTCCGACCCTTCAAGTGAGTATATAACTTTGTACACTAGCTGCTTGCCCCGGCTTCGCCCGGATTAACACGAAATACAAATAGCTCGAGTTATACAGACGGCGGTCAACAAAGTGATTTTTTGCTTTTGATGTATGGAACCCTTAAATAGAGTAAATCCGTCAATATATGTGATTAGGATGAGTTAGTCCGATTCATATATTTGGTAATCACCACACCTGTAAAAACTATTCCTTTGAGAAATTTAATAATAACTTTCTAAATTTCTCATTTATTAAGTATTTCAATGCTATAAAACTAAAAATTAAAACTATTCCTTTGCTGAAAATAAGATAGTATAAACATGGGGTCTAATTAGCTACAAAATTTTTGTAGTACTAAGAATTTTCAATAGGTGGCGTTATATGTATCGATGTGATATCGAGTGAAATGAAAATAATAAAGTTATACAGAATTTGTACCAAATAATAAAAAAAGAAAACCCTAATTGGTACTAATTGGTACTCTATCTTCAAATATAAACAAGGAGTTTCTTAATTCATCTGTATTATCATCCGATATCTCCGTGAGTTTTCAACCGATTGGCGTTATTTTTTGTGCTTAAAATGAAATCGTGGTCGTTCGGTCCTATTTAAGAATCAATAGAGGTACCTACCCCCTAGTGACGTCAGTGACCATTTTTTTGTTGCTAATAATTATTTCTGAAGCAGCCATGCAAACCAGCAAATCATGGTCTGCTAATGCTAGCAGATCATGGTACAACTTAAAGTCTGTTAAATATATTTTAATATTATTATTATTTAACTCTTTACATGGCGAGAAGACGTGATTTTAAAAATAAGTGTCCTCGAGTAAATACGTATTGAATTTCGAAAGAAAAAACGAGATAAGAAACACAGTACCGAGTGGCAGGCTAGCATCATATTACCCAAATAAAATTTTCTATATCAATATTGGAGAGCACAATAAAGCGTTAATCGAATATAAAATAATATAATACAATACTCGTGCGCAAACTAACATGGCAATAGTAAAATATCTAGATGTGAGTAGTATATATCGGTATATATAGTCGGTATATTTACGACATGCAAAAACTGGTGACAACTATCTGCCATCTGTTGGACGCATGCGAAAGGCCATAAACATTGTATGGTATGGGGAATCTGTACTAGTATCGTATAATGTATAAAAAAGTTTGGAAAAGGATAGCTGAGAAATAATGTTTTTTTTTTAGTTTTCTTTCATATTACCTACTCAAAATTGTTTTCAAATCAAAAATGTTTTCAGTACATCTGAGAGTACACCGCAGTAATGTTACGTGTATTTGTGTAATGTCTTAAATATGTATACGATTATAATAACGATTTTACCACTTTTGTTTGATAAAATTCCCTTTAGGCTCCTATTTCCCGTATATTTCGGGCATTTTATCATCTGTACAAATTTGAAAGCATCCAGATTTATTATCGGTTAACTACATACCTTTAACATCTATTAGCGGCTATGACGTCACCGTAAACTTTGTTCTCGGGAGAAACCCGACAGCAATTTTTGTTCTATTCGTAGCGGCAAGGTCGTTGACAATAAATATCACTAATAAAAACAAACTCGTAAAGTTTTTCTGTACCTATGTCCCTATCTATGTATGCTTAAATCTTTAAAAAGAGGAAGGTTTATATATACCATAACATCATATATACATCCATCCGAATATGACGCGTGCAAACCCGCGGGCAAAAGCTAGTACATTAATAATGTTTTTATGTCGGATCGTTTATAGTTTATACAATGAACTTCAAGAATTGTTTACATAGATCGATTGTAATATTTTTGTTCAATGAAGTTAAACTATTGCTTCATTCGTTTACTAATTTTGTCTTCATTTATGTGAATATAGATAACTAGCTTTCCGCCCATTGCTTTGCTCGCGTAATTAAAGGAAAAGATAGATTAGGGTGCTGCCCGCATAACTGCCGTACTCGTGAGAATTCTGGAAAATAGATACTAACCTATGTCCTTTTTCAGGTCTCCAGCTGTATTTGTACTAAATTTCATCCAAATCGGTCAGTTGTTTAGACGTGTAAAATACAGAGTGACAAATATAGTTGCTTTCGCATTTTTCATTAATTAAAAAAAAAGATTATATTTAAAATACAAACATTTATCTTACCGTTTTAAAATAACCGCATTGCAAAGTTTATCAATGAAATGAGGAAAACGTAAGCAAATCTTACTTATGATACTATAAATTAGCGTAGAGTTATTAAATACTTTATAGTTACATATATTGTAGTATCAGTATACGGGCGGAAGTTATGCATAAGTAACTTTAGGCGGCTGTATTTGGAGGAATCACTAATAGGGAACAATAACTACTCATTTTTTCTTGAAACCGTCAGCGACGATGACGAAATGTATAATTTATATTTATGTAACTCTCTAAAAAGATATTGATACTATGTCTTGGATTTTTTTTATTACACTCTCGAATGAAAAGGCCACATAATATTTATTTATTTATTTATTCTTTATGGCACTTATTTAACAGTCGAGAAAAAGAAAAGAGACAAATAGGTAAAAGCTTACATCTAAGTACAATAGGCGGTCTTTTCGCTTAGAGCGATTTCATCCAGACAACTTCGGGTACAATAGAAGACTATTATTATTATAATAGTCTTATGTTATTAAAATTATTATATATATAAAATAATAAAAGGGAAGACGAGAAAAATTAAATAAAATGTAACTAGGTATAACATATTAATAAAGATGAGAAGTAAAAGTAGATAAATTTTATGTGCAGCTTAAACTGCTAAAATGAGATTTAACTACACATTTAATAATATTTATAGATTGCGCTTTTTTGATAGATTTTTGCAGAGCATTCCAAAGTTTAGTAGCATGCACAGTGACAGACTCATCATAAAAATGCGTTCGATGAGGAGGCATTACTATCCTCTTCAGTTGAACGTACATCACCACAATGTCATCTAAACTTAATATTGTAATTATATAACTAATTTTATAGTATTTTATTTGTGTATTGTATCCGTATTAAGTAAGATTTCATATTATATGAATAAAAAATTTAAAACCAGCTAAGATAAGAACAAAAACAAGATAATATTTTAATTACCTTAATATTCTACTTGTACAGAGTGACATTCGAGAATGTTCTACGCAAGCAGGAGTTGGGCGACAATGCGATGGACGAAGACGAGCCGCGGAAGGCGATCGTTGTGGAGCCTCACGTGCAGCCAAAACGAGGGCCGTATCTTTACAACGAACCAAAGAAGTAAGTCTATATGTTTTGCATATTCGGAATTTAAAAAATACAAATAAACAAAAAACGAACGTTTAGAGTTAATTTTAACATGTATGCTTGTTGGACACATGGTGTATAAATTGCTTAAATAGCCATTAATAGCCTCAAATTGATGCCCCAAATAGTGATGACTGCATGTTTGCAAGCTTATGAACGCTGATTCAGTTATAATCTGTGTTTTTTGTAGAATATTTGAAAACATGTATGTATTTTATATGCTCAGATAATATATAGGTTTATATATAAAGTAATAATAATAGATTTATTCATCAAGAGCTACTAACGCATAATAATTTGCAGGAACAACATTCTGTTTACTCCTACGCAAGTGGAGGCAATTCGTTCGGGAATGCAACCGGGGCTTACATTAGTGGTGGGACCACCTGGAACGGGTATGTTTGTTTGATCTATTTATATGTATTAATTTTATTTAAAAAGTAAAAAGAACTTGTAGACTTACAGGATCCTCCAAAAAAGTAGAAGAAATACAAAAATCCGTAGGTTTAAATGTCTTTAGTGGCTATGTTCTAAAATAACTTGTCGAATGAATAACGTTTCCCTACTAATGATACATTCAGAGTACAAATATACACGCGCAGTAAGATTTAAACTTATGCTCAAAGGAGTTTCAACTTACACGAATTCCATCTAATTCCATTATGAGTCGAGTTAGTTAGTTAGTTTTTGAATAACCTTTGTCGTGGTTGTGGATGATACCATCTACCCGCGATCCTGGCAAACTACGCTATGAGACGGAGCACATTAGAGTCTAGTCGGTTGTGCGGCATTCTGCACCATAAAAAATAGTTTCAACGTGTTTACGTTTTTGATCGCAACTCGGACTCGTTCATATGAAAAAGTTAAGTGCAACTTAAAAATCCTACTATCCTACTAATTCTACTAATATTATAAATGCGAAAGTTTGTAAGGATGTGTGTGTGTTTGTTGCTCTTTCACGCAAAAACTACTGAACCGATTGCAATGAAATTTGCTACGTAGACAGCTGGACAACTGGAATAACATATAGGCAACTTTTTATCCCGATATTCCTACGGGATACGGACTTTCGCGGTTGAAACCGCGGGGCGCAGCTGATACTTTCTATTGACTCGATTGCGAATGAATCATGTTGTTAGTCAATGCGACGATGATGTACGTAATTATGAAGGCGCCGTGCGGACATGAGTAATGTTTAAAATAGTACTTAATTCACGTAATCGGTGCGTAGGAACAATTTAATAATATATACCACATATTTATATAATAATTGCGGTCATTGTCACGTAATTAATAAATTAAACAAATCAATTAAATGCTACTTTTATCCCCAGTATGACTAATTCCAACATGCGTGAGTGATTTGATATTTGATGATTTTTTTCTAAAAATAGCCTATATTACAAATGATATACAAATGAGATGTCGTAATAGAAAATAGAAATATTTAAGAAATATGTTAATACATATTAAATTGGTTTATTGAATGAAAAATAAATTACTTGAAGTTCTTTATTCCGTTACAAAAAATGAAGGCGTACAAAAACACATAGAAGAAATATAGTAACAGGCGGCCTTATAGATAGGTAGCGATTACTACCAGGCAACCCTAACAATAAATAACCGACATCAGTTGGTAAGGCGGGTTGGCGGCGGCGGGCGGTTGGTGGGTAAGGCTCAATAAAGCAATTGTTATGACACTGATAAGAAATTTTTAGTTAGAAAAAAAATTTCAATGTAAATACAAGCCTAACTTCTAATAATATCTCATGATAGCCAAAGTAGCCTATTATTAAAGAGTAGTTCAATTGTTTTACTATGAGGTGGGCGTAAAGTGATTGCTCTTGAATTAGAACTGCTCATGAATGTTTACGTTGACGAACGTTGCGGAATTATTTGCTTTACAAATTGTTTTATTTGCTCTTTATATTGTCCGAATATAAATTTCGCCTCTAGACAATTTAAAAATATCGTAAAGTCGTCGAGTAGCTTTTACTGTGGCTCGTGAGTTAATTTCTTTCCATATGTTATAAGCTGAATTCGTATTGAAACGTAGACATATGTACAGGTTATTTTAATAAAAAGTATTACAAACAAAAAAGTTACATCGTGAAGAGAAAAAGAACATAAATAAAAAGCTATATTTCACGAAGTTTCTGATAATTGATATGTATTGGTTAGATTTGTTTAGTATCTATTTCACTATTCGATAAGTGTCCAATGGACATCAAACCCAAGACCTGAAGACTACGCCACTTTGCCTAGTTCTTTTTGAGGCTGTGTATCCCATAGATAGGACAGGCGACATGCACAGTGCTATGCCATCTGTTCCTATTGTGAGATTCAGAACAGACGAATATTCAAATGGCATTATATGCACATAGCATTATCTGGTATATTGATACATTTGACATTTCGAACAGGTAAAACGGACGTAGCGGTACAGATAATATCGAACCTGTACCACAACTTCCCGTGGCAGCGCACGTTAGTAGTGACGCACAGTAACCAAGCGCTCAACCAGCTGTTCGAGAAGGTGGCCGAGCTGGACGTGGACGAGCGGCACCTGCTGCGTCTCGGCCACGGGGAGGAAGAACTGCAAACTGACAAGGACTTCTCGAGGTATCTTAGTAAATAAAGCGCAGAGGTCTGACTGATTGATATGTCAACGCACAGCCCAAACTACTGGACCGATCGGGCTGAAATTGTGCATGCACTATATAAGCAATTTAAGTATTCGCTAGCAGGGTTTTTTTACCCTTTAGTAACAAATACTAAATATACTAAATACGTATTACCTATAATCGACTTAAATATTATTTACGTTTGTGTGTACCTACATATTTTTGGTTCACAGCTTATAAAACCAAGCTCATTGTCTTAAAATTATGTATTATATATTATAATGACTAATCTTATCAATCTTATCAATCTTCAAACAAAGAAGTCATCTCACAAAAATGTATTTATAAACGAACGGAACAAAGAAGAAACAGTTCTTTATATTTTTTGTTTGAGCGTTGCATTTACTCATGTCTAGTTTATTTACAGCCGTTATCGGCGTGCCGTGTTTACTGTTCTGCAAGCAATTGTTTCTGGACGAAGCGATTCTATCTGTAAAGGGGACAATAAACACTCTCGGTCTTTTTAGGTCATGATTATGATTTAATCTAGCCGTGACCATTTCGCATCGTTTATGGATGGAGCTCGTTTATATTGCGCCATCGTTAGCTCATACGCTATGACAAGGAAAACGACGAAACTAAAATATTTTTTGCAAGTCATTTATCGAAAAAAATTTTCTGAATGGATATTAAGATATAGTGATTTTTTAACAAGAATAACTCGCTCGATTCCTCGAATGAAAATTGCAAATCATTGTTTCGCGTGTTCTGTTTAAAGAATTGAAACGATTCATGAAAGAATTTTGTGTGTTACTGAGTTGCATCATTATGTTCTGTAGAGTTTTATCATTTGCACTAATACTAATGTAATAAAGAGATTAAGGTTGTGTGTTTGTGAGGTTTTAGGCGATAATCTCTGGATCTACTGAACCGATATTAAAAAAATCTTTTAGCAATAGAAAACCACGTTATCTAATCCTGCTGAAGCCGAGACAAGTGGCTGTCCTTACATAAATTTGAAATAATAAATGTCATGTAATTTCTAATACTAGCATATCACTTTTATGTCCTGTGGAGAAAACTTTTTCTATATCTCTCTTTTGATATACATAATAAATTCAGTTAATTATCTGAGTCATTTGGCCTTAAAATATATTTTATTTACGTTCAATGTCCGTTAGACAAACGCCTTTTGAATTGCCGGGTGAATGACACTTACTTTGGTTCTACACATTTATAATCACATTTGACATTAATAATATTAGTGTGATAAAGTGTAATACGTAAAACAGTAAAGTTCTTGTTCTTCTTGAAGACAACCAAAAGAAGAGATAGAATTTCAAGGATGATTTAACACACACATTTTACTACTCGCACAGATACGGGCGTGTTAACTACGTGTTATCGAAGCGTCTAGAACTCCTAGGGCAAGTGGCTCGGCTCCAGAACACTCTGGAAGCGGGTGGCGAGGCGGGCGCCACGTGCGAGCTGGCGCACCACTTCCACGTGTACCATGTGAGGCCTCGGTGGCAGGCGTTCTTGAGGGCTTGTCGTTCGCAGGTATTGTGGAAAAAAAAAACAAACACAACAAACACACACACACAACACACACCATATACACAACACAAACACACACACACACAACACGATATTAAGTGATTGTGAATATCTAAAATTATTTGTGAAGAAAGCTGATCGAAATTTTTGAACGTGAAAACAGGACAATGTAGAAATAGTATTGTGTATAAAAATAGGTGAAACAATAATTTTCTTTATTTACAATGATTTAATAAATTTCTTACAGCCAAAGTCCATCGAAACTATAAGTAAAGAATTCCCATTCCATGAATTCTTCAACGATGCCCCCAAGCCTCTATTCCCAGGGAAATCCTATGAAGAGGATATGGAAATCGCTGAGAGTTGTTATAGGTAATTATACAAAATGTTGAATATTTTAATATATGATTTTCAAACTGATTCCTCTATTTCCTTTAAAATTATAAATAAATATGGTCCAAGTAACTCTTAAACAGAACGCTCACATTTCGAATTGATTTCACCTAGTCACCAAGTCTGGATTACCTACAACGATCGAAATTAAATCGAAACAAATACGATAACAAAAATCTGAAGTGACTTTCGAAAATTTATAACTTAATTGACTACCGAAATTAAGTCGTCCATCCCGCGCCAGGTACATAGACCACATATTCGAAGAGCTGGAAGAGTTCCGAGCCTTCGAGCTGCTGCGCTCCGGTCTAGATAGGTCCAAGTACTTGCTGGTGAAGGAGGCTAAGATCATCGCCATGACCTGTACTCACGCCGCATTGAAGAGATCAGAACTTGTGCAAATGGGTATGTATGCCTTGTGACTCATTGGGGCTTCCGTATAGTGATGTAAATGTGGAAATAAATCGCTGCAGCTGATGAACAAACATGGATTCAGACCTTTCTATTACTAATAATAAACTAGTTTTTAGTTTTGTAGCGTTGAATTGCTTTATAAATGAGAATTTTATAAAGGTTAGGTTAGGTTAGGTATATGAAACCGAAAGAGTAGAAGAAGTTCGATTGATGAGGCGGGATCACGTGTGACCGAGATGCTAGGCGTTCCTACGGTTTGGCAAAAAGACACGGGTTCGAATCCCGCCTCGTGGTCAAACTTTTTCTATTCTTTAAGAATTTCTTACTACTAAACTGTTTTCTAATCTTGGATAGAAATTGCTAACATTAGTGAAATATTTACCAGAAATAATAAAACTCTAAAATATCGTAACTAGCTTTCAATAACAATAGAATGAATGAGCATCATTGGTATTCAAATATTTTCAAATTGACATGTTTAACAGGTCGTTGTGTCGAACCTATTATGTTCGGACCCGTAAATCAAATATAAGTATGTTTAGTATTCAATGCAGTAGTTAGTGAGCAAAGATATTCACATTATTATACTGACCATTACCATATTGAGACAAATTTAATGATAAGCTATTGAATATGTATACAAAAGAATACAGTGAGTTTGAAACCAAAAAAAAATAGGTGACTAGAATTATAAACTTGAATTGAACCAAAATTTTAAGATATAATATTTTCTTAATCTATATACTAATATTATAAAGAGGAAAGATTTATATATAAGTAAATTTGTAAGTCTTTCACGAAAAAAAATGCTGGACTGATTTCCATAGTTCTTCAACCATTAAAAAACTGCAGCTTTACTTCAGTCTGTCGCCAAGCGCGAAGCCGAGACGAACAACTAGTATAGAGTAAAATGAGTCTAATAACTAACGAAGAGCGAAAAATCAGCGGTCAGATAGTTTAAAATATGATAAATTTCTCAGAACCAGTTTTATCAAATTCATAATAAACGATGATAAATAAACTACGTAAGTGACTACTGCCTCAGCTCTCAAAGTCCGTTTTGATTTCTTCGACTTAGTCAAAAATGTAAATCGTAAGAAAAAAAACAGATAACTTCTTTGTAAATGTATAAACCTGCATCTAAATTGTTCAGGCTTCAAATACGACAATATCCTTATGGAGGAGTCAGCTCAGATCCTGGAGATCGAGACGTTCATACCGCTGCTACTGCAGAACCCCCAGGACGGAAGATCGCGTCTAAAGCGCTGGATCATGATCGGTGACCACCACCAGCTACCGCCAGTGGTTAAGAACATGGCCTTCCAGAAGTATTCCAACATGGAACAGAGCCTCTTCACCAGAATGGTTAGACTCGGAGTACCATATGTGGAGTTGGACGCGCAGGGACGTGCGAGGCCTTCGTAAGTATAATACACGCGAAGTTCATCTGATTATTTTTAGCATTTCAACTTAGTAACATATTGTTTACACTGTTATATATTTTTTATCATGCTTTTATTAGTTTCACTTGTATGTTTCTATGTAATTGACTCCTTTAGTCTCATTTTTGGCAGACCTTAAACGGGCAGATTTAAAAATAATATGTGATGTAATAAAACATTCTACACTTATTTAGGATCGGTGCGAATACAATTACTTCATGAGTTTATATTATCATCCTGATTTATATAGTCAGAATTAAACGAAACAAAATATTTCGCTAAAAAAATCGGTTTCTTGGAAAGATAAATCTGCACATAGATCGCGCCTAAGGCAATGACGTGTGGCTGAAATACTGTAGCCGACATCATTGTTATTTATAAATATTAATGATAACATTAACATTTTTGATATCTGGGGTTCATTTTTGATATAAGACCAACTTGCCCAATTAAAACAGTGATAGTGTAATCAAATTAACATACAAAACACTTGTAATTGATTCGCAGATATAATAATTATTTTTGTTCAAATGTGAATATTTATCGTTCATCACAACGATGTTATTGACAATAATCTTATTCATAGTTTGTTCTCTGCATTTTGGTATTTTAATAATTGTACTAAAATGTAGAACGAATTCACAGCTCCTACCTAATTCGATCTGTATAAACTAATTACAATTTGAATTATGAAAAGTATCTTCAACGTGATGGCGCCTTGAGCCATCGGAATCGGATTACTTCTACTCTTTCAGTTTTACGTATCTTGGGGTACTTGGGACGGCCCTTCGCCCCTGCCCCGAATCAATTACACAAATAATTTAAAGCATCTTAACCCATATGAAACATTTTTTGTTGCACAGCTTCCTAATATATTCTGTTTAAGGTATCTGTCACTTAAATAGACTAATAATGTGTGAAAAGAAACGTCGAAATGTGTCAAGTATGCCATCGGGGACATTATCAACAAACTTATAATGAATTTTCCCAGTATTTGCAACTTGTACCGTTGGCGGTACCGCGCACTCGGCGACCTGTCGCACGTGTGCAACCTGCCCGAGTACCGCGCGGCGAACGCGGGCCTGCGGTACGACTTCCAGCTCGTCAACGTGGAGGACTTCAACGGCGTGGGGGAGACCGAGCCCAGCCCGTATTTCTATCAGGTACAGTGCGAAAATGTATCTTGGTACAGCATTTGTAACTCGTACCGCTAGTAGTTCGTTATTTTTATTGGTTATAATATTATTTTTATTGGTTATATATATTTGACCATAATACATACGCGTGTTACGTGTATGTGTGCGTGCGGCTCTGTGTACCGACAGAGGCCTATTATTCGTTGATTATATGAAAGTGTATCATCATCATAAGCCTTTTAGATGTTCCCACAGCTGGGACACATCGTGAGTAAACCATGTCCAAGAATAAAAAGTTCGACGACATGTGACATCTACCAACCCGCAGTTGGCCAGCGTGGTGGATTATGGCCTGAACCCTCATAGGAGGCCTGTGTCCCAGCAGTGGGAACATATGTGGGCTGATGATGATGAAATGAAAGTGTGCGAGTGTCATTCTACCTCTGGTAGTCCTATATGCAATATCTATATTCCGAGCTAGGGATAACTATTGCATTTTGTTTTCAGAATTTAGCAGAGGCTGAATATGTAGTTGCTGTGTTTATGTACATGAGGCTTATTGGATGGCCAGCAGAGAAAATCTCTATTCTTACAACCTACAATGGGCAAAAGCATCTTATAAGAGACGTAATTGATAAACGGTGCGCGGACAATCCGCTAATTGGAAGACCCCATAAGGTAATGATTTATGTTTAATGCAGTATTGTTCGCTAATTAGCGTGAAGATTTCATTAATGGTGGTCCAGTATCTTCACGTCCATATCTCATTGAATTCAACTTTCCAAATGTTTGTTAGGTGACAACAGTGGACAAGTACCAGGGACAACAGAACGACATCGCTTTGATATCCTTAGTGCGCACCAGAGCGGTGGGACACGTGCGCGACTTGAGACGTCTGATCGTCGCGGCGTCTCGCGCGCGACTTGGACTGTATATATTCGCGAGGGCCAATCTCTTCAGGAACTGCTTTGAATTGCAACCTACCTTCAATCAGGTAAATCAATTAGGGGAAACTCGATTATGATAGCTGAATCATTTTTTACTTTAATGAATTTTAGTGTAATTGAAAATTAATTGAAGATGTATAATATGGTTTGTAATAGTCGCCTCATCGCTACTAAAAATTGTACAGAGGACCTCCTGTAGCTTTATCCGCAAAAAAAATATCTTTGAACAAGCAATAAAGTATGTCGGTTGCAGACTGAAATGCAAACTGATTTCCTGGTTAATCGATATTTTATGAAACGTTCATTTCATAAATATCAAGCGGTGCATATGTCCGCAGCTGGTGGAGCGTCCGCTGGAGCTGGAGCTGGTGCCGGGCGAGCGCTACCCGGCGCAGCGGCGCGGCGGCGCGGCCGTGCCCGACGCGCTGGCGCTGCGCGTGCGCGACATGCCGCACCTGGCGCGCTACGTGTACGACCTGTACCTCGCCGTCGTGCGCGACGCCGCGCCGGTCAGTGCTCCCTCGGCTTCTTTTCATTTTTTGTAGTAGTGAATCTCGATGTTAGCCTGAAAGGCCTGGTAGCGACACGCTCTAGGGCGTCTCCCTTTGACGGGGACCATGAACCACAACTCGGGCTGGCATCAATACCCCTCCATTCAAAAGAGTAAGGCCGGAAAGGCCGTACTCAATTTCCATCGACTGTATTGCACACGTTGACATAATGAGAGTGTCAATTATCAAGGAATTCTGATTCATAACAGTTGCTTATGAGCGCATATATCCGCAGAGCGAGGCGCAGTGGAGCGCGCCGGGCAGCGCGCGCGCGGCGGCGGCGCGCGAGCCCGCGCGGCACGTGCCCGCGCACCCGGGCGGGGACTCCGACGACGAGGGCTTCACCCCCACCGAAATCGTTAATGAACTTGATGAAGCCTAGATATACTCGACCTCGTCCGAGCCGAGCGCGTAGATACGTCAATAATAAAATTTAAAAATTCACTTTTGTTTCACTCGATACACACCTCTCCTTATGACTAGACGTAAATCGTCGTGTTGGTAATAAACTACGCCGTAAAGCTATCTTGAAGCGGCACGTGATACCTACACTGACCCCCACCCCCTCCCTATAAACATTTTAATTATAATGTATGTGATAAACAAATAAAGTTTTAAAAAATCGGTTCGTTTGTAAAGTCGGTTTACTGACGACAGTTGAACGTGACAACATTATAAGAATATACTGATAGAATGAGGCCGATTGTGCCTCTGTCGCTCGTTCCGCGCTCTCGCTTGCACTTCAAGCCTTAAATGATCGCTGAATAACGCATGAGTCATGTTTTTTTTGGTGCGTTCAGCCGGCTCCATCGCATTATAAGACGTTATCACTTCAAAATATACGTGTGACAGACGGAGACTGCTGCCGTAAAGCTCGCACCATACCGTGCCGAAGTCTGTCGAGTAAATAAGTGAATGAATAAAACTGTTATTTATCCTTTCCTTTGCCTTATTAAGGCCAATTAACTGTTCTTACTCGTATGTCGACCTTTACGAATACGCACAATCACATCACAAAAGAATCATCTCAGTACGACAAACATAAGACATTATTATTGTAATTGTTTTCTCTCATAAGGTATCTATTAACTAATCAATGAGTAATATATAATTAACTAATCAATGAGTATTTCGGTTATATAATGGACATATATGACTACATAATCGTATAAGAACTGTGTACTTACTTAAAATCGTTACGACCATACTGAAATTCGACCTTAACCTTCAATTCTTGACCTTTTAAGTATGTATTGTAACCGACTACTCAGGAATCTTAACAAAATATTTTGAAATAACGCAATTCAGATTATTTTGTTGTATTGAGTTTAGGTAATGTATTAGTCATTTTCACATTTTTATAAATAACTAGCTGTCCGCCCCGGCTTCGCCCGTGGTACATGTTAATGACAAGTTTTATCGACATGTTCCGTTATTTCGAGTTACCTCTCATTTCTTTTCTTCCCATTTCCTTACGACATTACTAGACTGTAGTCATTTTATTTTTGTACTGTTCTAAGTAGACACACACAAATACATGATGGGATGTAGTAGTCGGTTGTAAATAGGATTTAGTACTAAGTAACTAATGCAATTAACAATTCATATTTGATGGTATGCTAAAATTGTCTGGGATTGCCGGAAACCGTTTTGCGCAATACACATAATATTTTAACATTAGCATTAATTATTGGCTATTAGCGGAAAGAGAAGTCTGTCTATTATCATTAGTGGAAGCTGATTCGATTAAAATGATCGAATTATAGCTATTAAATAGAGAACTTATTAAAAAAATGGAATTAGGTTGTTCTTTTTTTATTAAATTTTATGATCGATCTTAATATCAAAAGCAGACTACTATGAAAATATGATTTTTTAGTTCATCAAATCTGATACAGACTACAGTATCACACGCGTCACCGACTTACAAGCATCTTAATTCGTCGATGTTGAGCTGTAGAAACATCTGTTTTATGACTCATGTATCGACATACCATATTTCGGTTTGGGTAAATTAATAATTTAGTTTAGGGAGTAAAAATGAGGGCAGATTCCTCTGTGGGTACATGAACGTTGTCTATAGTATTGGAACAACCGATAATAAAGGGAATGAATAGGAACATTTTCCTACTGTCTCGTGCTATATCTTTTTATACTAGAATTTATGATATTAATGAACATAATTATTATAACTTTTGCCGTGGGATATGAATTTGTGTAGGTACTAAGGGATCGCGTAGGTATATATCCAAAACTGAAAGAATTTTTTAACTCAATCCTGTCGTTCCTGATCTAAGCGCGTTCCAACAAACACTGGCTTTATATAATTATTTATTTATAGGTATAGATGTAGGCATAATTTTTAAATGAACCGATTGGGTTTTTCGTATTATAATACGGTTTAGTTAGTGTGTTTACGATTAAAAACGATGACTTGTATATTAATTAAATAATCATCCATATTTAATTGATTCTTCTATGTCTTTAATTGAATAAACCGGTATTGTATAGGACTAACAACAATATACCCAAATACAATGTGTATTTATAGCATTGATCGAGGCCGACTAGTTTCTATCTAAATATATACTTATACATTTAACCTTGAGCGGTTAACTGGTCATAAAGAAATTAAGGCACTGCAATTAAATTATTCTAATTAAATGCGAAAATCAATTACGTGATAGTTTTATCATCAGTGAATCGGTAAAATTTAAGTTTTAGAATATCGGATTTATTTTATTATAACTTACTTATTATTCCACCAAACCGTTGTTATGTGCTGTCACATCCAATAAAAGAAGTAATTAATTAATTGTAAGAAGAACAATTTTGACCATGTTAAATTTCAATTTGCAATTGAGCCGGCAAATATTAAAATACTAAAAGTTGTGGAAAATCTATAAAAAATAATCTTAGGTATATATCAAGATGAAAGTGTTCAGACTTGTATAGTAAGTATAGTATTATGTTATCTGTGGTTCAGACACCCGGATCCGCGGTGCCCCGCCTGTGAAAAAAAATTTTGGCGCGTATCTATCACGTCACAATACTTATTCTGTTCACACTCACACTCGGGTCACATTCAGTCAAAACGTCGGCGTATGCGCAAGCGCGAGACGTATTTATCGCGGTTCTAACGTGAAAAGATATTGATCATTGTTTTTACATGAACATGTGCTGATAACAATAAGTGAAAATGTTTGAACAAAGTTACTGTTACAAGTTTTATATTACTTTAGCATTTTGTTTAGCGTCAGTGAACTGTTATTCAACAGAATCGACATGTTGCACAGAAGAGAAAGGGATATTAATGGATGGTTTGGATTACTGTGAACATCCAACTGATGGAACTTATACACCTTTAGATCTTGATTGCAATACGACAGAACACTATTTTTTATCATATTTAAACATATCACTGGCAGAGGATGGGTCTCTCGAGATGACTAACGACGCCAATATTAGAATATCGGCAGGAAGGTTTTTATGTTTTTATAATTTACACCATTTTATTAAATGTTTATCTTGGGAATAGTAACCGTTTTTTGCACCCACAATAATCAAACAGCAGGTTGGATAAAGCAAGTGCGTTGCATCCCATTTACCTTATCACTACATATTTGAATCTCATAGCCCTCTACAGCGCATAGCTCTTCTTGTTGATACAAGATAAACCTGGATTAACATTCACGACGTAATTAACAAAATTGTCTACCATGTCACATTTTTTCCTCACCATACATCCGTAACTTCCTACGTTTTTAGCCTGAAACTAAACTCACGAGACTAGAACCTTTTAAAAACATTTAGAATGCTCATAATTTCTCAAAGTATTTTATGTTTCCACTACCACAGACTACTAAATAGTCACTACATTTAGGTAGTAGTAGAGCACCACATGTTTATTATTTTCA
The DNA here is from genome assembly GCF_012273895.1 of Zerene cesonia. Taxonomy (NCBI): domain Eukaryota; kingdom Metazoa; phylum Arthropoda; class Insecta; order Lepidoptera; family Pieridae; genus Zerene; species Zerene cesonia. The sequence goes on from NC_052109.1 coordinate 4,640,212, forward strand.
CGATCTGTATAAAGTTAAGCTATAATCCCACCAATGGTCTGACTGGTCATTGCATTCCGCTACGTTCTGCTCTCTCTTCGAAATGTTATACTGGTAAAAATATCACATTGGTTAAATTTTTTAAATATCAAATTTTTATCATAGTTCGAAGTTTTCTAGCAGTTTTTGATCGAGGAAAATCGTTCGACCTTTCATTTTATGATTTCGTTAGGGAGCGTCCATTGATTACCTTTGGCCTTTCCTTTTTTTGGAAAATAATTGAACCCCTCCCTCTCTCACTGGTGAAATATCGTGAGATGTGTTTCAAACTCCTCCCTCATATCCCGACCATAAGGTCGTTGATAACAACTTTTAGTACAATTAAACCTCATTTTAGCATCTGATCACATTTTACATAATAAAACCTTTAACTGTTTTTAGTAAAAAAATACGCAATATTTTCCGAGACCCTGTCCTCGAAGTGAGATTAATCAATCACCATTGAATGTTTCTCGAAATTAAGGGTTGACATAGATGACTGACATACATAGTGATCTATCAACGCACAGCCCAAACCACCGCACGTTATAACTGGATGTTATGACGTAGGCATCCGTTAAGAAAGAATTTTGATAAATTCTACCCCCAAGGGGATAAAAAAGGGGATGAAATTTTGAACCATGAAAATTTATTAAGACCTTGCGGGCGAAGCTGCGGGCAACAGCTAGTTTAGTATAGTGAACCTGATCGAGGTGGCTTCTTAATTTAGAAGTATAAGTTGAACTTGTAGCTGGTTGGTGTACTTTTTAAAATATTTAATTTAGTTTACGTGCTACACCTTTATATCTTTCGGTATCTATTCCAAGGTTCTGTATAGCTGACAGGACGGTGAATGACTCGGAAGCTATGCTGGTGCTATGTAATGATAATGTGGAAGAGGCGAATGGAAACAACGCCTACATCTCCTACTGCATGCTTGTATCCGTCGTGTTTCTATTTCTAACTGCTATTGTCTACTGCATATTACCAGAATTAAGGTATTATATATTTTTTTATCTATTAGTTTCGAGAATTAACGATCTCGTCATATTGTATTATTCGCCTAACAAACTTTTTTTTACTTTCTAATTAATTTTAAATGATCTCCATAGATCATTTTCGTATTTCAAACAACTTTTACAAATATTTTAATTTAAAAAGCATGTGTTTATGTCATTTGTTTCATCCCATTTTTTTTATAATAACAACATTGCATTCGCGCAGTGATAAATTCTTTTTCAAAACGGTCTTAATTTTTTCTGCTTTCAGAGACATGCAGGGGAAGAGTATTATAAATTTCTGCATAAGTTTATCATTCGCTCTTTGTTTGTTCAGCGTGTCCAACCTTGTGATTGCGGAAAATATGATGTCTTGTACTATTCAAAGTAAATTTCTTTCTACTTATTGGTAATTCACATTCCTAAATCATAATACATTCCGTTACATTTTTAATATCTAATCTCATCAACTACTGGATAATTTCATTTCTTTTCTATTTTCTATAATATATAGAACTACCACGTGCGAAACCAGGTCACTATTAGTGTTATAAATGCGAAAGTAACTCTATCTCTCTGTGTACTACACAATCAGACATAAATTGATCAACTAATACGTAATTTGTAAAGCTTGAAGCAAATTTTTAATGCTTTTGATTACCTACATATAATTAAAGACGACATTCAAAGTTTAGAAAAATGTTACCCAAAAGGCTTAGAAGAGAAATAGCGTTGAATGTTTTTACGTATTAACGTCGTTTATTTATATAAAATACATACAGTAAATAGCTCATTTTAAATGTATATGTTTATTTCACAAATCAATTGGCTTTAAATATTAAAAATGCCGCCGAAAGTCACTAATCTACGCGGAAGAAGTCTCGTGATCATGTGGTATATTTTTTAAAAAGACAGATTTTACATTTAGGTTTTCACTACTTTATAGTCTTTAGAACACGTTTCAATTGCTTTAATCTTTTTGTTAATTTAAATGATCAAGGAATTATTTTACAGCGTTTAATAAAGTGGTTTAATTTTTCCAGCATTTTTCATATACTTCTTTTTTATGGCGAGCTTTTTTTGGACGAATGCTATTTCAATACAGATTTTCCAAGCGGTAAGGTGAGTTGAAAATCACACATCACAAATATATATATATATATATATATATATATATATATATAGTGTTTATAACCGATACCTTGAGTAGGTATCGGTTATAATCTATATACCAGTAGTCACACTTCACACTAATATTATATATGTGAAAGTTTGTTTGTTTTGATGTTTGTCCGTCAATAACGCTGAAACTACTGTTCGGATGAAATTTAATGTACAGACAGGGTATGAGCTGACTTGGATGATAGGACACTTTGTATTCCGATTAAATGCTCCCACGGATGAAACAAGAATCTTGAAATCCGAGCGGAGCCGGGATGAGCGTCTGGTACTTCAATAAAACAGAAAAATGAGGCAAGGAAGATATTCCAATCCAACACTATCAGAGTATTCATACTCAGCCACCAGGGAGGTTACCCTGACTTCTTAAAGCAGTACATATTCTACTATAGAAAAGTGATGGCACTAGACGACTTCTATAGCTCTGTTTTTTTCCACACTAGAATTAGTACTACTTTAACTTCGTCTTAACGACACAGAACTTTATAAAATAATATTATTACATTTAAATATATTCAAAATTGAAATAAGAAGTCAGTATTTAACCTTAAAATTATAGACCTGAAGTAATCAAGCGTACGTAGAACCTTCTGTATTTTTCATAACTATATTCCTTAATTTCAGGAGGCCCGTCTTGCTTGACTATGGTTGGAAAAAATTCTTTTTCTATGCCTTATATGCATGGGGATGTCCTGTCCTTCTTACAATGTGTATGGCTATTGTAAATTTTCATCCCGGAAACCACCATAAACCAGGAATTGGGATTTATACCTGTTGGTTTAGAGGTAATTCAAATGTCCATTAGATTCTTTCAATATCGTTTCCCTTAGATAGCAGTACCGAATAATGTAGTTCCTTTGTTCATTGTCCGAAAACACAACTTGAAAATTCTATGTATGTTCTAGACAGGATGTTTCGCTTCCATGGCCTAGTTTTTTAAAAGTGACCTTAATAAACATACACCAAAATCCGTAACAGGATCCGTAATATCTAATGTTTAGTTTTACAGCAAAAATGCTCCATAAATGATTTTTTTTTTAATAGAATGAATTTTATCACTAACATTTCTCCATCATCAAATGCTTTACTAGTTATTCACATTTATTCGAACACTAGGAAAAACTATATTAAATCTTGAGAACACAGCAGTTTTCGGAAATTTCAAATAATTTTTTTGTCGAGTCTAAAGGAATATTACGCATATTTTACTGATCAGTTTTTCATCGGTCAACATATTAAAAATCTTTTAATGCTGGACTGAGACTTATTTGTGAGTCTCTACCACGGTGTAACCAGGGCCTCTTCAGTAACATCTCACTTGGAATACTATTCTAAGGAGGCGACATAATAATTATATAAAAATAAATATATTTATGTTTTTTTTTATTTCTATAAATATATTTATATTTAAATTGTTCTTAATTTGAATAGCCATTTCAAATAAAGAATTATATAAGAATTGATTCAATAAAAGTTGTTTACAGCAATAAAGAAATTATGACTTGCTTCCATTTTATAATTTTTTTTTAATGTGAGTAATAACTTATTTTTATTATTTTAGATAAGTATCAGCAGTGGTACTACATGTACAGTGTTATGCTGATCATATTGCTAGTAAACTTCGCGCTCTTCATTTACACATGTATATGTTTGTGGAGGCAGTCGTTTTCGTCGACTAACATCAAAGCGATGAAATACAAGTATGTGTTCTTAACTTATTTAATTTTTTTTACAACTGATTTTCAATATCTGATATCCTAATTTCCCTGCGACATAATTACATTGTTTATGATTCCGTAACCAATGGGTAAACATCAACAGTCTAACTAACACGGCTCATGAGATACATCCTGTACACAGTATATATAAGTATGTATTTGTTGCCGCTAAAATAACAAATATTAAAAATATCCAGGTTAAGCAACGTTTGACATAGTTATGTATTGGATAGTTTTATATGTTATAATAAGAGATAGCCGAATTACACGTGGCCGATTTTTAATTTTCACTTTTATTGGCCTCTGATAATCATTTTTTTCTTTCAAAACGAAATAATATAACTAATTTTAGAACTGCAATGATGCTGAAGTTGTGCATTGTAATGGGGTTGCCATGGATATTTGAGATGATCAGCACTTTAACGCATCCGCATATCATTTGGTGAGTGTTTGTTTTGCTCGTTTTATCTTTATATTATGCCTCAGAAGGCATCACCTTATCGTTTAAAAAACAGCAAGTAACGTTGTAATTAGAATGTCAAAACTGTGAATGTTATTTGAAATCAAAATAAGGTACGTTAATCAGTAATTAAAATATGTGCCTTTATTTATCTAATCACAAATGACTGCAACATGTGAAACATAGATCGTAAATAATAAGGCCAAGAATCTGTTAATTCATAAATTATCTATACGAATGTTAAAAAAATTAAAACTATTGTATTTTTGTATGTTTTGTACGTATTCACGCAAAAAGTAATGAACCCATTTCAAATTTAATTCTTTCAATATTAAAAAGCTGCAAGTTCATTGAATGATTTACGTTATATATGTACCACGGGCGAAGCTGGGGCGATCAGCAATTTATTTAAATTTTAGATAATTTGTTTTTAAACTTATTATTACAGGACTATACTGGACATATTTAACGTGTTGCAAGGGCCGTTGCTGTTTCTCATCCTTGTGGTGTTCCGTCGACGAACTATCAAAGCGCTTTATAAGAAAGGCTACCTGGATTGCATATCGGGAATGGTTGAAAAGCACTTGGCAGTCGCTGAAGATGACGAAGATGTCGTTGAACATACAACCGGAATTGCCTTGGAAGTTAAATAGAATCTGATTATACGTATACTATATGGTTAGAGCGACAAAGAAAACATGAGATATCCAATCCAATAGATACATAACTTCGTACAAATACAATGCCCGGAACAATTTCCTTACAGATTAATTATTATATTTGGTGCTGGTAACACATATTTTAAACCATGGAGTAAGTTGGTCGGAAATTTTGAAGAATTAGTATTGTCACGTTCCATTGCATTATTCTTGTATTCGTTACTTATGAAAAAATGTGTATGTACATAATATAAACATGCATTGTGTGGAACATACAGATTTGATAATATAATTATATTATTATAAAATTCGACAATATTTAACGTTTCAACAATTTTTCTAAAAGTGTGCATTATGGTAATTACTGTGAATAATTTTTTGCATAGCTATCCCTAACTTGATTAATTCCGTGGCAATAACATAACGACTGTGTGAAACCGTCAAGACAACTATAAATTTAACAACGTAGGTAATATACATCATAAGTAAATCCACATCATGACGTTTCTAAATTCTAGTCTACATATAGTTTAGCCAGAACATAGATTTGTAGTTTTCATGATTTTTTTATGATACCGTCAAATGTCAATACTTTAATTTTGGTTAGAACGCGTTTTCCCTAGTTATAACTGGTTGTAACTAAATGCTTTTGTAACAATCAGTTCTAATTTCTTGAAAAGGCTCATGGACAGTGCTCATCTTTTGCTTATTGCTATTTTTAGACTTAGTTGACATACCGTTCTAAATTAATTACACTGTGAGCACACCACAGAGTAGCTAATTCTTTAGTCATACTTATGATGATACTGTGCCACACTTCTATTTCACGGCCTAAGTGAATGAATTAGTTTATGTGGTGGTCTATTTTGTTTGATCGATCTATTTCTTTGTACTTATTAAAAACGCATTTTTCCTATATTTGTATGAAAAATACGACTTTTTTATTCGTTATATTTTGTATATGTTCAATATATCGTAATAAACCAAGTAGACACCGGAGTTTTAATAAATTGCGGTATTGTGGTTCCCACCCAGTATAATACCTAGTCAAAAATATGTATATATTATATATACAAATGTGTATATGTATAAAACTTATAAATACTTGTAAGGCATTTAAGATTTGATATACTTGATAATTATGCAAAGTCTGAAGAGATAAGAAGTTTCTTTAAATTTTATTTATAGAACTAAACATTTCACAATTTTATACTGTGTGTTTTTATATTTTTATAGCTAGCTAATATTTTATACATAATGACACTGTAATTTACAACAGGCTATAAGTATAATTCGTAATAATAATCTTTATTTTTGAATAAAAATTCGATCGCATTTTGTCATACAAAATTGTATTTCTTAATGTAACTTTTTTGTACTTAACAGTTATGTAACTTAACAATTTTTAATAGCACCTCTACCTAAATTTAGATAACTGAAGAAGCCCTTTTCACAAATAGTATAATGACGTAGGTTTATGTTGTCGCATTAAGAATATGTCACTAAAACCGTTAAATTGCAAGAACTGTTATAAGAGCATTGTAATAACTATTATAATATCACTAGTGAAATTGTAATATCACGGCTTTGACAATAGAGCTGCGACATATAAGAACCTTTAAAATCAGTCAGTGGTTTAGGAGTGAGGAGATAGATACTACTTTTGCATTTATATTATTATAGTATTAAGGATTTAGATACTGATAGTCTTAATCAGATCTCTTAATAAATTAAGAATTGCATTTTTAATTGACGTTTCAACCTATCTTATATTTTTCTGTTTATATTTTCAAGGTGTACCTTGTAGCATATAAGTACTTACCGTTGTTGTTTCCTATTATTGAACGTAATAAAATATCTTTTGATTATTTTTTTATTATTTTATGTTTTCATATTTCTTACCTACTCCTCTATTTATTGGTTTTCACATTAACCACTTACAAAAATATTTATGTAACTAAAATGTATTTTTTATTTAATTTCTTGGAATATTATTAGTTAAGTTGCATCTATCTAGAATATGAAATTAACAGTGCTAATAAGTAATAGACATTTAAATAAATCATTTATAAACCTGAAATAACAATAAGTAATATTATAGGAAATCAGAGTAAAAACAGACATGCGTTGCATTTTTTAAATATTTATTATTAACAAATATTTTGTACTTATAAATGTAGCTAATATTAAGATCAACTTTATGAAAGTATTAAATGAATAATGAAATAAGTATTAAATTAAAAATAAAAATGTAGGCATAATATTATATATTCATCATGTAGAAACTTTATTTGAATCAGAATAACATTGAGGTTAATTCAAGTAATTACGTAACTCACACACAACAAAAGATTACATTACAAACAGTGTTTATGAGATGTTACGTACTTGTTTTGTGTGTGTGTTTCTCAGGATCTAAGTTTCGAATTTGTATAATTTTCTTTGGCACATATTTTATATGTAATGTCGTCAGTGTCCAATTTTTAAATTTGTCCGTCTAGATATTCGTCATTGATAGTCCAAACCGTCATTGATACGCCTACTATTCGAAGTGGAACATCAAACTTAACATTCACAAAATGTAGTAGGTACGTATATGTTATAAGATTCGGTACCAGCTCCAGAGACCCAGCGATTGCGCAAACGTCGATCCATCTTGGTAACTTCGGAGTCTTACGACTTCCAAAATTCAATTTATGTATACACAATTACCCCTCCTCACGTACTTAACTTACGTCACTCAAAACTGACATAAATTTATATTCGATTAATATCTGCCAAATTATGTTTAAAAAATTCGAAATTTCGCCGGGGAAACACACACTAGTTTTTCTTTCTTTTATTTAAAATAGTAGGACTCTTAATACTGGAAAATTTATAACTTATTATGAATATTTATATATTTAAACATTTATTAAGTCTTTGGACTAGATTACTCTATGTTGTATCTCATCGACTAGTTTATCCTTTATAACTAAAGACACGACAGACAGCAGGATAATATACACGACACAAAATATATTGGCACAAACATATTTGTAAAAACATGTGTTTGCTCAAACGGCACATGTAGACTGTAGACATGAAGGTTGAGGTACTTTGAAGTTTTGAAGTTGGCGCAAAAGTTTAAATTGCTATTTTAAATCATAATGCTGTTGCAATTATGTTATCTGTAGTACACATTTGTTCAAATATTACTTGTAGTTAAACTGAATGACCTACGTAGCTCAATATTCTTAGCAGATTGTATGTAACTTTTTTTTGTTCCTTTAAAAAACCTGTCTTGTCCTGTTTTGTCCAGTTTTGAACCTGTTTTGTCTGTTTATTTATTTTTTATTCACACATGTTATAAAGATGTAGTATAATATAATATGATAATAAATGTGGACGACGATTTGCTTAAAGTTGAGACTTCATTGTACGCAAATTTGCATAACAACAGGCACTACGCGATGAATCACTCTCCAGTCTCCATGCCTCGTTGTAAGCAGAATCATTAAAAACGCAATTACGAAGTAAATAAACTTTTCGCGTATGAACCACTTTTTCATATTTTTCATTATTTTCAAGCACATGTATTCAAGAAGCTCGAAGTTTTATCAAAAATACATTGAAAGCCTTTCACTATATATATTTTAGAGTTTTGATGGTATATTTAATAAACCGCTATGTTACTCTTTTTATTTCATGTGTATATTTTTCACATGTCTAACTTTCGGTCATCTAATGCAACGTCGGCTGTGTGCTGAACAATATCTTCGTCGTCGTCTGCTACCGCCAAATATCTCTCAACCACTCCTGAGATGCAATCCAAATAACCTCTCTTATATAGCGCCTTTACAACACGTTGGCGGAATACAACCAGAACCAAAAATATCACTGGCCCCTGCAGCGTGTTAAATACATCCAAAACTACCCTGTTAAATAAAAATCATTAAATATTTGCAGCTACTATAAAAACGTTTTGCACATATTTGATATTATAGGTATATGGTTACGTTATAATATCTATCTATCTATGTTAGGTACACAATGTAATATTATTATTTATAAGAGATATTCATTATCTTTGTAGGTTGACAGGTATACAAGGATTTAATGCAATACGTAAATCCTATACTATCCTACTAATATTATAAATGCGAAAGTTTGTAAGGATTGTGAATGTTTGTTACTCTTTCACACAAAAACTACTGAACCGATTGCAATGATATTTGGTACGTAGATAGCTGGACAACTGGAATAACATATAGACAACTTTTTATCCCGATATTCTTACGGGATACAGACTTACGCGGTTGAAACCGCGGGGCGCAGCTAGTATTACATAATTGCGAAATTTAATGAGGACGTTTATTGAAATCATCATCATTTGATAGTTGATGAGTTATAAATTGCATTTCGATTGAAATAGGTATAAATTATATATTGGAGCTAGCATTTGCACATAACCTCGTACACAATCGTGTATTTTTTATTAATAAATTTGTTAAAATAAAATTAACATCAAATTATACAAACAAACGGTGTTAACCACAATAGAGTAGTGAAAACCACACGTATCTAATTCAGATAAGTAATTATTACATAATAACTTTGGTTGGTGAAACCGCAAAAGCATTAGTAATTGTTATTTTTTACATTCTTTCCTAGATATCAATTACCCAGTATAATAATATCGAGTATAGAAGTTTCTGAATCGAACCGGTAGCTTTTGCGTGATGTTTAACAAACAGACGGACACTAAAAGCATTTATAAATATTTTTTGTTCAATATCGATCTAGTAAACTCCTGCTTTTATGATTATTAACACTAATTTATACGGCGTAAACTGAACACATTATATATGGCAATACTTACCAAACGATACTTGCCGTCGATAATGTGCTGATCATTTCAGATATCCAGGGTAATCCCAATAGAACAAAGAGCCTTACAGACATCATAAACCTATAAGAACATTCATAAATTAATTAAATGTGTATAGAATTAATAAACAATGTATAAATAAACGAAATATCATACTTATAGCGCATTGCCTTTACATGCGTCGATGAGAATTTTTGTCTCCACATATATATAGATATGTAAATGAATATGATTATATTCAAAATTATTATAATCGACATAACACTATACATGTAATACCACTGCTGGCGCTTATCTAAAACATAAATAATTCACATGTGTTATTTAAATCAGAATCTGTTTCTGCTGCATGATCCCAAGCGGTGATATGTTTAAAAAGAAATTATTAAAAACATATGTTTTGTATGTTCTTTACCCAATCTTTCCGCAGAATAAATCAGAAAATTCCTATTCTTAGACATATACCTAGTCTTGCCATAAATATTGTAATAAAGAAAAAAGAAAATTGTTAACTGCAAATAACATTTATTA
>NC_052109.1:4651644-4655397 GCF_012273895.1 Zerene cesonia
AAAAGAGTTAAATATTGTTGTAATTATTCATATTATTTTTGCAAATCATCCGAAAATTACTAGCGCCTACGGTTTCTCTAAGTAGATAGACATACATCTTTTAGAGCACCTTGTTTACTGTGCTTGCTATTCAACTCTGGAACGCTTTATCAGACGCTTCGCTCTTTTAAGTGTTTATTGAAAGATATATAAAGATAATAACTTGTCCATGCAGTAGCAATGACATTGTATGAGCCATTGTAATTTTTGTATATTTTGACCAAAAAAAAAACGTGTGAGGTAACTTTAAATTCAAGAAATTTCTATCTCGAATATCCATTATCAATTTAGTAACAAACAAAAATTTATTCAATCATGCGTGTTTTACTTTGTTTTCGTAAAAACTTGTTTGTTGACCTTCTGATCTTTAATACAACTAAATAACTTGCATATTATATTTGAACTATCCATGACGATACAATTTTGATAATAATTTTTTAATCCATCGCAATTTCGCCACTAATATATTAACTAAATTTTATGTGTTTGAAGTGAAAGAGAATTACATTAAACGTTTTTAACAAAAATGTGCTATTATATAAGGGAACGTCATAACTCCACAAAGGCTTATACCGAGGCAATGAAAAATATACACAATGAAACATTTAAACAGAAAAGATGGCCACCTAATTGGGACATCAGAGGGTGAGCTCAATCTCTTCACCAGTATGCCAGAGTATTGGACTTCGACAACTCGCCCCCCAAATAAGAAAGAAGTAGAACAACAACATCTATTTGCTTACTTAAAATTGGGAATGCAATAGGATCTGGTATAATTTTCTGAAATAGGTAGAACCCCTTATTGGGAAGGATCAAGTTGGCTTCCGCCCGAACAAATCCTGCTCTGATCTAATACACACTCCGTTATAATTCTTGAATAAGCAACAGAACTTGCTAGCCGCAAAGGGAATTGTAACCCTCAAACCGACCTGGAGGCAAACAATCTTGGAATTCCTGGTGGCCAAGAAAATTGGAATTACATAGACGGAGATAAAAAGGGACTCTCAAGATAGGAGAACCCGAAAAAGCACTGTGAATTCCCTCTGCCCCAGATATGAACTTAGATGAAATAAGTCAAGCAAAAGTCATGTTATAAAAAAAAAAAAAAAAATAAGGGTTAATCTTGTTACGTACGAACTTATAATAAAGCAGAAATTCTTAATAAAAAATAAAATATTTAGAAATTTAAGCCTGTTTAAACTCGTTATACAAATTCTTGATTGTTTTAGCGATTAATCTAGCGACTGATTGTAATTTAGAGCAAAAAACATTACCAGTTAATCACATATGATAAAACAATTTCACTTACTAAAGAACCAACACGAGTTCAGACCAATGCCAGGTTTCTGGTGTTTTCCGGGGTGGAAGTTAACGATCGCCATACATATAGTTAAAACCGTGGGACACCCCCATGCGTATAGTGCATACCAGATGAATGGTCTCCAGCCGTAATCATGCATGAATGGTCGTCTGAAACATAAGGCACAACATTTAAATCTTATTTTATGTTCAAACTGATGGAGCTACGAATATTAAAAACAAATATTTTTTTTGGAACCACATGCCGATAGTTCATAAAATTTTAAAGATTTATCTAATATATAAAATTCTCGTGTCACAGTTTTCGTTGCCAAACTCCTCCGAAACGGCTGGACCGATTCTTATGAAATTTTGTGTGCATATTGGGTATGTATGAGAATCGGCCAACATTTATTTTTCATACCCCTAAAGGATAAGAGTAAGGCAGAACAGCGTTTGCCGGGTGCAGCTAGTAGAGATATAATCCTAATTATTTTATCGGAGATTGAGCTTATATGGAATACTAAATATGTACTATATAAGTAAATAAACGGATTTTGTTTTCTTCACAACACACTTCAACATATAAAAGATGCGCCCCGCGGTTTCACCCGCGTAAGTCCGTATCCCGTAGGAATATCGATATAAAAAGTTACCTATATGTTATTCCAGTTGTCCAGCTATCTACGTACCAAATATCATTGCAATCGGTTCAGTAGTTTTTGCGTGAAAGAGCAACAAACACACACACATCCTTACAAACTTTCGCATTTATAATATTAGTAGGATGTAGGATTAAGTAATAATACTCACTTTATATACAACATTATTTGCAACGCAATAGCGTTCATCCAGAAAAAGCTTGCAAGTAAAAAGAAGTATGTCAAAAATCCTGAAAAAGGGGATTATCATGAGAGGGTTAACACATTTTGGTTTAATTTATTTAATTCGATATATGTACGTATTAAGACATACCAAGTTATGTTTATCCTTGTACGAAATTTAATTCAGATCCGTTTATTAAAATTGATAAGTGTATATTTTTTGTCATCTAGGAGTCATAGTTATGTACCAACGCTTATTATTATAAAAGAAGCATGTTTCTTTAAATCTTAATAATATGACATACCTCGTACAGCGCAAAGATTCATATCCGAATATTCCATTAATTTCATTATAACTAAAATTCCAAGACCAGTGGCCAAGCTTAGACAGAAATTGATGATACTTTTTCCTTGGAGATCTCTGGAAAAAATTAAAATATTAACATTATGGAGACCCGCATCATTTTCCTCTCCTCCCAAGTCATTACTTTATAAACGTCGTCAATTCTTTCCTTATCCTTTATATCTTAAAAGCGGGCAATACATTTGCAGCGGCGGTACTTCTGCAAATGTGCATGAGCGGGGGTGATAGTTTACCAGCTTACCATTAGTCAAAACATTATCTCAGTTGCCCGCTGTAATAGAGCAGGAAAAGCACTCTCCAAGACAAAGCGAAGGCCTAAGAATTGGTCTCATGTTTATTAGATTTATATGCATTTAAAGTGTTTGAAATTTAAAGCACTAACGGGTCTCAAGAGTATGGATTGAAATTTAAGAAATTTTTTATTTACCTATGTAGCGACGCGTGTAAAAATTAACGCATGACGACAATAAACACACAATGGGTAATTTTGTATCCTTTTTTGGCTATGACCTTGCGTATATAATATAAACTCATCTAGCAATAAATATGGCGTCTTACGCTTGCAATGAACGTTTTTCAAGACCCCAAGGCCCGATCATCAAGAAGTTAAAAAAAATATTAATTGTCTCTTATTGTTTTAAATAATGATGGTACCTAATAAATATTTGAACTAAAAATCCCATATGTATGTAACTTAAAAAAAATAACTATGTGCCTATGTTTGCAAATGGATAACCTCCGGCTTTTAGATAATATCTGTTTAAAAACACTTCTTTAAAAATAATGTGTAAGTTATTATAAGATAAATATTGCAAAGAATAATATTGTAATAAATACGAATACGAATTTATTTATTTTTATTAACAAAATCTTAAACATGTGTCTTTTTTCCCTAACATTATAACGTATAACTTACATAACAATATGATGTTCAAGTTCAATCAACAATTTATTTAGTAATATGTGAATCAGATAACAGACAAGGCGGCCACCTAACCTTATTTATCATAAGGTAAGGTGGCCGTCTCGTCTCGGGGCAGCCGAGGCGCGCTGCTCCTATTAGGAAACGCGTATATTATGTCAAGCTGAAGCTTGATTTGGCTTAAGGCTTGATTTAACCAAAAACGACATTTATAAAAAGACTAGCTCCACCCGGCAAACGCTGTTCTGCCTTACTCTTATCGTTTAGTAGTATGAAAAATAGATGTTAGCCGATTCTCAGACCTA
>NC_052109.1:4656397-4704166 GCF_012273895.1 Zerene cesonia
TATATATAAAATTGATACATTGCTTGCAATCATAGGTAGCATGTTGTACTAAGCGAGCGATCGCGCATTGTAGTGCGTTCTTAGAGAGTTGCGCTTAAATTGCAGTTGGAGAAAAGCGGCAACATGCATTCTCGTACAAATCAGAAACTTTCTTTAGTTTACTACTTTCAGAAGTTCTGATCCCTTTAGCCCAATGTTTTCATTGAATCCAGTGTAAGGCCAACTTTTCACGACGTTAAAAATCCATCAAGGAAATTTTGAAGCCTAATCATTGAACGAAACTATGCGGTCCGTTATATAGTACTAGCTGCGCCCCGCGGTTTCACCCGCGTTCGTTCGTATAAACACCCGGGATCGGGATAAAAAGTTGCCTATGTGTTATTCCTGTTGTCCAGCTATCTACGTTCCAAATTTCATTGCAATCGGTTAAAATTGTTTTTGCGTGAAAGAGCAACAAACACACATATATCCTTACAAACTTTCGCATTTATAATATTAGTAGGAAGGATATAGTGGGTACAAAACTCATAAGAAGTTCTATGAAATAGAATAATGAATAAGAACACAAATGTCGCATTGTCATGGAGCATGCCCGCAACAAGCATTTGAGTTATAAGAATCGAGCTGAATAATTAAACCAAATGAGCAATTTAAACAAATATGCAATAACAAGGGTCAGAAGATGTTGATAATGAAATATCAAATGATAGCCTAATTTCCGAATCGGAATAATTCAGATTATTTAAATTTAAAACACAAATTTTTACCATAGGTATGTCATTATGACTTTTTATTTATTATTTTTTTTTATTTAGTTTTATATATGAGAGATATTTCTCTATATCTTTTTTATTTTATTTATTGAACTTTATGTGTACAGTTCCTGCATAAACATTTCAATTTATCGAAACTAACTGATAAATCTTTTTTTTATGTAATAACGCGCATTACAGATAATTAAAACAAAAATACATTAATTGTATTAAAGATAAAGCTCATTAAGAAACTCTATAATAATTGTTCAATTACAGGTATGATGCAAGTATCTACATAAATAATAAGAAGTTTTCGGTGGAACAGTTTTGATGGCTAGACATTAATTTAGTTGAATGATTCTTTAGTCCTTGAATATCATTTTGAATAATCACGTTAATGAAATGTGTGTAGTGGATTCATTAAGTTTTGTCATATTGATAATAATGGCATTGCTAGATAGAAAGCGTTATTGGCGCGCGGCAGAGCGCTAACCTGACGCCGCGCTATGACGCCGAATTGTATGCAGAGTACTGCGTGCTATTGGCTGTCAGATAGATCGGAGTTAAAAACTTTTTGTCGTCATAGCGCTGCGTCAGGTTAGTTCTCTGACGCGCGCTAATAACGCGTCTTATCTGGCAAAGCCTTATATAATTGTACTACGTAGAAAACTGTCAATAATTTCTTCCCTAACGCTAAACTGACTCATCGGTATGAAGTTGAGATTGATAAGTGTGGTTAAGTATTGGTTACGTGACTAATATATAATAAACATATACAAACAACGTAATGTTTGACGTACCTTATTTCTGGCAATATGCAATAAATAATAGCTGTAAACGTAAGAAATATGACGGAAACAATCATACAATATTCGAGTACATTGTCTGGTATAATCTTGTCTTCCTCTTCGGCGCAAAACACAAGCACGCCTTCCGTCTCATTTACCACATTGCTTGCTATACAATATCTGGAAATAATAAAATAATTACTGGAAAAATATTTAACGAGATATAAAAAATATTAAAAATTAAAAAGCTGTATTTCTATCGACTAACATATTTTGCATTTTTTTCTTTCCGGGCGAAAAAAGCACAAGGATTTTGGTAGACCAATAAAAAGTATAATTAATTTTGTTTTATCCAATCTTTCAAATAATATGTATAATTGTACTTGGGGTAATAGGACAATGGATAAAATAGGGGTAGTATAAATAAACAATACGAAGGATAATATTAAAACAATTCAACAGCTGATTTAGTATTGTATTATATAGTAGGTTTGTGAAGATAGGAACAGGTGGCAAAATAACGTTTGCATAGTTTAACCTTTACAAACTTGATCTTAAATAATAAGTACTTATTCCTTTTAAAGGATTCCAATAAGGTTAATGTCGTGATATCGTAAACCTGATTTGCTTCGTGCGACTATGGTGAGAAAGTACCTTAGTACTTAACTATATATGTATGAGTAAATGGTGAAATACATATTGACCCTTAAAATAAAACGCTTTTAACACATCAACATTAAGTAAGACTAAGATTTCTAAACTGCACACAATTTAATGCTAACTTTTGTTGCTATTACGGACACGTTGGATTAGCGAATCACTTATCATTTTATTCAACTTACTTTTCATATTCAACGTCGGTGTCAAAGTTTTCATCTACTATAGTGAGAGTCCCATCATCTTTTATCGTGAAATTGAAAATGGTCATGGATATTTGTTCCGTGTCGTTACATGGCAGCCGTGTCGGTGATCGAATTTTGGTAACGGTATTTTCACAAACATTCTCCTCGTTCACAAAGAAACCCTGTTCCGGTAGACAGCAAGCCGCATTCATTTTTTCACAATTCACTGAAGTTAATAAACCCAAAACAATAACAAACCACATTTTGCACTTTTTATTTGTTAATATGACACTTTAATAATATCGAAACACAGCTGCACTATTTTTATAATCAACATTTAGTCTTACAACTCATATGTATACATATTGTGTCGTTTTGTTATCTTGTACGGCATATAGGTAATAATATGCAAGCGCGTGCGCGTCATGCTCAGACGCCGACGCTGAAAGAACTAGTAGCGAGTGCCTCACTGGAAGGCAGTTCTTAGATATATACTATATAAAAGTTACTCTGCACACAGAAGCTATTCGATAGCCCCGAAATATTATCATCATTTCATATTACCTTCGTGATTTTCTTTTTGTTTGTTTTCGTCATGTTATACGTAATTTCTAATGATAACATATCATTATTGATTTAAAAAAACTAAACATACTTCGATACAGCATGGACGAAAGGTAGGAACAGATGGGACATATAGCTCATAGGTTACTTGAGAGTATTACAAACATACATATATTTTATATGTATTACATTATATGTTTATATTAGTTTAGATGGTATAATTATTTTGTTATAACAAGAGATCTTGATTCGTAATCATTAATAATATAAATTGTCTGATAACACTTAATGATTTTCTAATCATTTATTATCTTATTTAATTTTTAGTTCAACTAAATTCAGTTGGACTTAGCCTATTGTGACTTAGCCTATATTATGTTAGCTGAATTACAATAAGGATGGGATTATGTCGTACATATAAACTGTAATATGTCGACAGCGTACAGAAAAATGCAATGTAACATTTACATCAGAAACTAAACAATCCTGATTTCATTTTATTTATAAATTTCGAAAATGTGTTTGGTACTTGTAACACTTTTACACTGTAACACGGTTGTACTTGGTTTGGTAATATATTATATGTAAATAAATAATTTACATTCTATTAATAATGGTTATTTAAGTATTGATTGTTTCCATATTTTAAATGTATTCCAAAATGGATAGCGTTTTTAATCCTTTCATCATATAAAACTGGTAATTTTCTTTATTACCTCCTTTTTATATTAAAAATAAATACAGTACCTATGTACTTAAAAACTGAAAAACTAACTAGACTAAAGACATGGTCAACATCTGCATATATAACGCCTACATAATCACCACTGTTCATGTTTTGGTCTTCTGACTAGAATCATATGTTAATGTTATATGAAAAGGAATATATAGTGTGTAGTGCAAACGCAGGAGCAAAGATTGTGAGAATGAATAATCATTTACATGACAAATCATCTCCAGTTTCTATCATATTTATTATATTGATCGAAGGTTTCTATAACTGTTCATTGACTGTTCGTGCTATCAGACTGTTGAACCGTGTGCTCGACTATATCAAAAGGGCAAGGACCTTTGATGAATTCAAAAACCAGCTAGATATTTACTATTTATATTTATAAAATCCATATATATATATACATATCCTTTAAATATTTTAAGTTTTTTTGACATAATTTTGGTATTCCATCCAAGTGCAACCTCATAAAACTCAGCTATTTAATCCACGACCTAAGGTTGCCTGGAAGAGATCGATATATTACTGGTATGGCCGCCTCTTTGTGGGTAATTTTGTTAAGTGTTTGTTTTGTTCTTTTTTAATGGTATAATGAGTTATCAATCAATCAATAAATCATATCAATTAAATGCTATGCGACTAAATATTTCTTAAATGTGTCTTTCGTGTGTCTTAAGCCTTAAGATAGCTAAGTGCCTTACGCTCTGGCGGCGCCTGGTGTCCTTGTATAGGCACGTGTGCGCTTTATATTTAGAGCTTGCTCGTATTTTTAAATCAAAATAGTTCGAGATGTTTTATTTTTAATTGTATGCATTCACTATTTTAATTAATGTTCACCACATCAATGAATTGGGGCATTCCTCTTCATGAGGTTTGGTTTCAGATTGATTAAGAAAACTTTTCATTTTCATGAGTTTTACAGTCATGTTTCTTGTTAGTCTTCTAAATCATATTTTTTACCTCCAATGTCGAGTCACCGTTCTTTAAGACAACTGCAGAGAACTTGTGAGAATAATTGCAATATAACGATGAAACATCGGACAAAAACATGACTTTGTAAAATTCTCCTATTTTCCTTCAGGTGATTTCTATAATACAATTACTAACCATCCTGAGAGTGTGCTATAACTTCTAAGGAAGACTTGGGCACATATAAAATAATACTATATCGTAACAATGATGGAACTAATGTTAATTATTTGAATTGATAATGTAATAAGGGACAATTAATTCTCAAAATTGTTCAAGTATAGTTATATTGTATCGATAGTTTCTCATTAACATTGCATTATAAGTTAACCTAATAGCTAAAGAAGGTCTAGCATAGATTATATAGTGGTTATTTACAAAACAATCGCATATAATTAACTAAGTCGTAGGCAAGCGTATAAATAATTAAGTAGCTGCAATTGCTTCCTTGCTTAATCGGTAATGATATATAATAACTTTATTCTAAGAAATAACAAATATAAAATGATAAATACGTTAAACTTATTTCCATAAAGGTTGCAGTAGCGGCTAAATAATATAAAGAGAGAGATAGAGAACATCTTTCCAGTTTTTGATATCGTTTGTATCGACTTTCAGCTGTCACTTTTTCCTAGTATATGTTCCATTTAGTAGAGCCTATAGCAATTTTATTGGTCATGCAGTTCTTATCATGGCATTCTTATCACACTAGGTTAAGTCGGTAACGCTTTTTAACACAAAGATTAGGTCTTTACACGTCATACAACATACATTAAGTAAACTTATACGACGACCACTTTTATAAGAATTTGCGATTTTGTCAGTTCTAATGCGGACGTATGCATGATTAAATAATCATGAATAAAAAATTTAACCAAAAATTCGTATGTGGAATATCGAAATAAAAAAAATCGCCTGTGTTCTCGTTTTCATGTTAAGCTAATAATGAATAAGTTAAAGCCAAGATTAACTGCCAACTTATCTTCTTCTGTCAGCTGAACTGCCAAGGAGTAGTAGAGGTATTTGTCTGTCGGCGTCTATCTTTCCAGAGAAGTATGGGCACTTTTTAGTGGCGAGTTAAATGGCTCTTTTTAGGAAAGCGTGACTTACTATCTTAGACCTCTACATCACTTTTCATTAAGGGATATCTCGTATGAAGTCTTACGTGGCAGACGTAAGACTACGTTAAAAACAACAAATAGGTCAAACGGTCGTCCAATTGGAAAATTAGTTTATCACTACCATGGATTCTTCGAATAACACTTGATAACTGTATTTTCCAAAGTCTATACAAAAATAAGACATACTGAATTTTATACCGGGTTGTTCCCAATGTAGGTCGAAATCATTAATTGATCTTTTACAGATGCTTCTGAAGTGTACTGGTGCAGGCGTGGTTAATTCGTTCTTGGAAGCAACTTCTGAATCCATAAAATATATCCATAAAAAGCCATGACGTAATTGAATTATTTCAGCGATGATCTACAATTTGTTCACGGTCGATTAGTTCCATCAAATGAGATAAATACAGTACACATGAAATCACTGCATAGCTGAAGTATTACTACTGGCATTATACAGTATACACCTAGTTCATTGGTATGCAAATAGGCCACAATACGACCTTGTAATACAACAAATCGTATAATTTTGTTAAGATTGTCTTATTATACAATCATACATAAGATGAACAAGACTCAGAAGGCATAAGGATTTCTTATTGATCACTTTTAAGAATTCAACTTAAAAAAACGACACTTAGAAGACAATATGAGACATATGTAAGAATCTGTGAATGACTTACATTTTTGTATCATGTAAAAATTTTTAATAACACATACATTCGTATATAGATACTTTTATTTGGTAGAAAACTCTGCATTTAAGAACTTTAATACGCTGTACACCTTGTCCGAGCATCATATGCTATTTCGGAGAAAACTTTATTATACATTTAGAAATTAAAAATTTTTAACGGATTTTAAACGCGATTTATTCATTACATTATTAACCCGATGTTTCGAACACTAACGTTAACGTTAACGTTTCTAAATACAATAACACAAATTTGATGGTGATGTTTTGTCATCCTAAGGATTTTTTACACTATAATTGAGACATTTGGCTTGGTGTGTGTATGAAATAAATGATACGTTCATTTTTTTCACAAGGTAAGCTTAAATTAGAATGAACTAACCAATGTAATGTTTAGGGTTTAGTATCCTCCCTTGTCTCCCCCATGTACGTAAGTATACGTACATTATTTATTAAAAAATATTTGAATTAATAAAAAAGTTATATGTCTTAAACCGTTATCTGTCACTGCACCTAAGGTTCGTTACTGCTTGTATTGCTCGTAACCTTAAACATGTTTTTCATTTTCCGATCATAAATTCTAAGAAGTTTAATATAGGCAGTTAGTTGGAAGTAAGCCAAATGTCGACGAAAAATTACATGAGTTTATTACATTAGTGAAAGTCGATTTATTTAAGCCGCTCATACAATAACTGATTCTTCAGTAATGATTGTTGGTTTGTAGAATTAGATCTGCGCTTAGAGTAGCTTAATAACTGAAAAAATATCAAAATGAGGCTAGCAGCGCGCAGCCGAGGCTGAAGGCCGAAGGTCGAGGCTGAGTATGTATACCTACTTTAAATATTATGAGAGAGTAATTAAAAGTCATTGATAATAATCAAAGAAAAGTTAAATTTGTGCAGACAAACACATATTAATAAAATCAATAATTTGATATAATTATTTAAGAAGAATATTGATGTAAACATTTAAATAGTAACGATATGTACTTGCAATGCGTTATTGTTGCGGGACCTAATTAAACACAATTTCCTAGTTTTTATAGTGGTTTCCATTCCACTAAAGCAATTTTCTTATAATAAATAGATACACTACAGGGGAATAATTGAATGATAACGGTATCATTTAATGTTATAAAATCCAAAGATGTCATTTTTTTTTCTTCCTACTTATTTTAAATTCCCGTAATACTAGACAAACATAAAAAGTTAGTAAAGATAGTTAGTTGTTATCTTAAGAAAGCTATATCTTTCCAGATAACAATTCTGAAATATAACTACATAATACAATTCTCAAATCATAAATTAGATCCGTTTACATCAGCAATAGAGGAAGTAAGTTATGATTCATAACATACGTATATCACTTGTCACATATGTGGGAATTATTTAGTAATCTGTGCTAATATTACGTATCATATATGCCGATAGATGTGACACAAAATATTTAAAACCTTCAATTTAATATGAATGTTTATACATTTGATTAAAACGACGTATTTGGTGTCTATTTCTTAGTTTTGCCTTCTACTTCGTTTTGTTAATGGCTCTCTTTAAAAGCTCTAAAAGCAGCTCTTGAATGAAATAGGGAAAATTTATGAATTAATAAACGACATTACCGTACTCGACTCGTACGACTATTTGTGTGCGCTTAGATGTTCCACACATGCTTCCATTATAAAAGCCTCCAAGTTTAGTGATTATGCTAATCTAAATAGAGTATTGTTTCTTTTGTTCAATTCTTGTAATTTTTTGTAGACTTAATTGGCAACAATTAACATAGTAGCAGTTTTGGTTTACTCACCCCGGATCCTTAAATAAAAGACGCGGCATGCTTATGAATTATCCATATATTCTTGATATAAGTAATATTATAAACTACTATATGCATACGTTGTAACATGGTATATATTTGTTTTACATATAAATACGTGATAAAAAGTTCTTAAGCTATCAACGTTAAGTAACTACAAAACAACTAAGTTTTTTACGTTTTTAATTAAAAATTTTAGGTGGCTTCGCTGCGGTATCTACTGTACAATATGCATATTATGTTGTTTACGATAATTCGTATCAGTCTTCTAGTTTTATATTTTTTGAGGAAAATGTAGCCTTTTATTTACTTTTCATCCCGTCCTTAAAGAAGGAACAACTCCAGTTGTCTGATATGTCAACGGCTGAAAACCCAATGAATTCCGAGTAACAAAACAAAAAAAAAACACATTCGAATTAAGAACCGAAGGAGGTAAAATATTTTTCACTAAAAATATTGGATGCCAAAACGAAAACACAAACCTTTTAATATAACACGCGGATCGAACTTCCTTGAACTAAATACGGTAACAGTTTCGCAAGTTGGTGGGTTGACCTTAATTTCATAATATTTTTCATTCAGTTCAATCAAATTGTATTCTTTTCCTTATCTAAAGGTTTTATTTTAATTTGAAATGTTTTAGTTTGAATTACCATACTGTGATTTGACCAATGACTGATAAAAGTTTACTCTATATATAGGCAAGAACATGGTAAGTGGGTACCTACTACACCTGTCGAGATATTTTGGGTGTTTCAAGAGTAATTTAGTATAATGAGCTTTAAAGTTATAATACAACTGTATGAAAAGAATAAAATCTAATGTATTCATAGAATCTGACGAAATAACGTGTACCTATATATGATAAGCGAAAAAATAAATGAACCTTGAGTAGTGCGCATGTTTTCCGTCACATCGCGAATGTGTAGTCTACGTGCCGAAAATATACACACAAGTTACTAATGCTTGTATGTAGAATATGTGATTAATATGTAAATGAATGATGTAGAGTATGTGTGTATGTAGAATGTAAGTAATAATAAATATCAAATACACCTACTGATAATATAAATGCGAAAGTTTGTGAGGATGGATGTATGTGTATGTGTATGTATGTTTGTTACACTTTCACGATAATACTACTGGACGGATTTAATGAAACTTTACAGCAACATAGGTTATTCATCAGAATAATAAAAAAAAGGCTCCACCCTCGCTGTAAAGTAAAGTGTTCGAAAAGTCGGGTTAATAATATAATGAATAATTGCGTTTAAAATTCGTTAAAAGTTTTTAATTTCTAAATGTATAATACTCGCGTAAAATCAAACACAAGAAAATACAAAGGCTACAATTTATAACGATTTTATGTAATTTTGGTCATAATATAACGATTTTTGAATTGAATTTGGCCGGATAGTTTAAAAGTTATCAGGATATGATTTACTTGAATGGAGCGCCTACCGGCGGCGGCGGCAAGTGCAGCGTAGGTAAAGAATGATGAAGAAACCACTGGACTTAGCATTTTGAAATTTACATAGTTCCATTATATTCAGATAATTCCCTGCTTCAAAAGATTCCCTCGGAATATTAAGTATAGGAGTTCAAATATTGTATGGAAACTAATTTTGAAATTAGAAATCTGGGATATACGACGTGAAGTTACACTAAAAAACGTATTAAAAAAAATGTCATGTAACTTATGGCAGACCAAATTTTACGCGAGCGAAGCCGTGGGTAGTTGTGTAATAATTATAATGTTCCTCATATTTTTATCTATTTATAAGTCTCATCAGAACCTAACGCATATTGAAATATATATTGAGTATTAATTTAATGAATGCTGTGGTCAATTTATGTTTTCCCGTTTCCGTTTTAATAAAAATACGTACATATTAATTAGTGTAATTATCAATTATTTAACAATTTCCGGATCTGAAAGAACGTGTACAACATAAATCTTTCCTTGTAGATATTTCGCACTTTAGGTAGGTATTTAGAAGTGTATCACCACTATGTAGTATAAAAAAAGCCTTCTCTGTCTGTCGGTATGTATACTTAAGCCTTTAAAATTACGCAACGGATTTAGATATAAAATAACATCTGTTAAACTACTCAGAATTTAACAATTACGTAGCCGCAGACAAATGCTAGTTAATTTAATTTATATTAGTATAAATAATGAAACGTCATATGTTCCAAAGACAATAGTTGTTACAGAGTTATTCTCGAGCATAAGACTGTCCAAGAAATAAAACAACAGGAATCGCAATAAAACCGTTTAATCAATACAAAATGAACTCAGAAGAGTCCCTCGATCTCGCCGGTGGCGGTGTTGAGGTCGATATCGTAGATGCTGGGGCGGGTGGGCAAGCCGGGCATCTTGCTGATCTCGCCCACCATGGGTACCACGAAGCCCGCGCCCACAGATACGAACACGTCCGACACGCGCAGGGCGAAGCCCGAGGGTGCGCCCTTCACGCTCGGGTCGCCGGTCAGCGAGTTCGACGTCTTGCACATGCAGATTGGGAACTTGTCGTAGCCCTGTGTTTGGGTATTGATGAATATTGAGTAAGTATCTTACTATGTTGATTATAATGAAAGATATTATAATCTGTCGCCCAATAACACATTACTACGCAGACATGATAAATTAAAAAGTTTTAAAAATAAGGTGTTAAATTTTGAGTTACTTTGATACACTCTATTTTTTGCAATGCTGACAGTATAAATGTTAAGTATATTAAGAATGTTGTGGACGCCTATAATTAGTACATGTACCAGACCTGCTGTTTTTGTAATGTTTATGTATTAATGTTCTGTATATGTACTGTTGGTATCCCAATAAATAAATAGGACATACATATTGTGTTGATTCCGTGAGTAAACCGTTAGATTATAATCTCAGTAGCGATATTGTAATCGCCAAATTGTGACCGTAATATTTACTAGCAACGCGTCATTTATCGTTAGACTGTAATACGATTACATCGCAGTTGTATATTATGCCGAGAATTAATTTTTCCCAAAATTTTGTCTGATTGTGTGTGGAAATGAGAAATAGGGGGTATTTCTATGTAGTTTAAATAATCAGAACCCAATCTAACCCATCATTAATGTAATATAATGCATCCATTTCATATTCACGATTTCACATCGATAAATGATAAATAATTTACAAATTAATAATGCATTCAATTGTAAGCCACATATTACGGATCACAATTTGTAATCTAACGTTGCTATATCATTGTTAAAATAAATTATGCAGGCTAGATAGCAAAACACAAGAGACTATTTTGACATTGACACACAACCGCAATGGAATTGTATAGATAATAAATATTGATAATAAGTGTATTTATATTCATTGGATTTCACACCTTATTTCGTGCTAATAACGTTCTCAGTCTATTGTATCGTTGATATCTGCCTAATACACCCGTAGGCAGAGTTTTACTTTGGACACTTTTCACACATGACGAGTCTAGTGATTGTTTATTGTACGTCAAAGTAACTCTTATCACAAATTAATTTAAAAACTAATATAAAATTAGAAAATGCTATAAAAAATATTGTTCGTTGATGTTGCAATAATAATTTTGATATGCGTCTTTAATAGAGACAAGTAAGTATAAGAATAAATCTCACGAAATAAAAATCGTTATGAAACAACACACGAACCTTATCAGCAAAACGCTTGATCTTCTCCAGCACATCATCAGTGTATTCGATCTTGCCGGCCCCATACATCTCGAAGGCGATCTTCTGAATCTTGTCCTGGATGGACATGCTCAGTGGGTAGAGGTAGTTGAAGCTGGATGGTGCGTCACAGGCCGCGATGACGGCATCAGCAAGGTCGATGGCTCCAGCGCCACCCTGCGCCCAGTGGTCGCAGATCACGGCGCGGAAAGCGCCGTTCTGGACGGCGAACTCTTTTACCATATTCAGTTCGGCTGCTGTGTCGTTGCTATAATTGTTTTAATGGAGTTAGAATCTTCAACATCTTGTAGAGGTCTCATAATTACTCTGTGTGTAGCGTGAGTGTTAATAGTCAAAATATACTATGCAAACATTACCCATGTTTGTTTATCGCCACGACAACTTTAAAATGTTTTGATATAATGCTTAAAGGTATTAAATTAGTAGAAGTGTCATTATTATTGTATTTATAGTGTGCTAATAGTAAAAAGAAAGGAAATATGATTATTCGTAATTATTAGTATAATTCGTAAACCTTACCCATGTTTGTTTATCGCCACTACAACCGGTACGCCAAATTTGTTGCCGTTGCTAATGTGCTTGCCCAGGTTACACAAACCTTTGCTCAAGAGATCTAGGTTTTCCTGGTAGAAAAGATTCACGTTTATAACTCCAGTATAAAATATTAAAGACTGATTAAGAATTGCAGAGATTAATCACTAACTATCACAATTTAGTTTTAAGTTTAGGTTAAAAGATTATCAAAATATTTTGTGTTTTAGGGTACACGTAAGCATAAACAGCGTGTAACCGATATATTTAACGAATCTCTTACGAACATCTCAACTCATACAGCATGTAGTATAAATATGAAGTGTTTTTAGTGTACACCTCAACGTATGTAGCAGAAATAGTTTTTGACTATGGTGTACACCTCTACGTATATACCGTGTAGCAGAAACATTTTCCTTAGTGTAAACCTCAACGTATTTAGCAGAGAAATAGTGTCTATTGTGTACAATTCAACGTATATAGCGTGTAGCCGAAACATTGTCTTTAGTGTAAACCTCAACGTATGTAGCAGAGAAATAGTGTCTATTGCGTACACTTCAACGTATATAGCTTGTAGTCGAAACATTCTCTTTAGTGTATCTAGCAGAAACAGTTATTGTTTAGTGCGTGTATATAGCGTGCGGCGGACGCGCGAGGGCGGAGCCCCACCTCCACATAGACGGCGTGCAGCGGCAGGCCGGGGCTGACGGTGGGCCCGCCGCCGTGCATCTTGAGCGCGCGCACCGTGCACACCAGCACCGCGCACTGCGCCGCCGCGCCCCACGCGCGGCACTTTATGTCGAAGAACTTCTCCATGCCTGTGCGCGAGCAGACATTGTTGGTGCAATTCAAGATTCAACTAAGATACATAGGTTGGTGGATGAAATGCTCGAAATTTAAAACAGAAACGCTGCATGTAATGAATTCGTTTAAAAATACTGCACTTGATATTATATCTTGCACATTGTGCGAAGGAAACGTTCATAAGTAAACTGTGGGGAGAGCTGTGTCTTTAATGTCAGAGAGTAAAAACACACATCCATTTATTAAAACTAATCAAAGAATAAAGAGAACATTTATTTTAACACACACAGAAATACACACAACAGAACAATAAAATAATAACAATAATAATAGCTAGTCAAAACTATAATGTCTGGCTGCGTTTGCCAAAAAAGGGATGCCACTCAGGAAACCTGAAGCATAACGGCTCAGCTCTGATTTTCCTTTCATTTTTTTACCTATGATGATAAAATTAAGCCTCACCAATATCCGATCCGAAGCCAGCCTCGGTAGCCACGTAGCCGTTCTCCTTGACCAGCTTCATGGCGATCTTGTCGGCCAGGATGGAGGAGCAGCCGTGCGCGATGTTGGCGAAGGGCCCCGCGTGCACCAGCACGGGCGTGCCCTCCAGCGACTGCATCAGCGTCGGCTCGAACGCATCCTTCAGCAGCACCATGAGGGCGCCGGTCACACCCTGTAATGTGAGAAAGTATTGTAATACATAGCACTATGGTACTTTCTGGTGTAAGTTGGGTTATTTTGTATCTGAAATCGTTGACTTAAAAGGATTTCGGAATTTTTTGCGAGCAATTAATTTTTGAAAATATAATGTCTATACTACCATAGACCAACACCTTAATTGTACGACAACAGTGATGTGCTTGTACTCCTTTGTCTAATACAAGCAAGAATGAAAAATACTGCTTTAAACTTACAAGATCATCCGCTGTAACGGGGTTTCCGCGTTTATCCAGAGCCACGACCATATTGGAGAGTCTCTCCTTAATATCTTCTACATCTTTGCCGATGGCCAACACCGCCATGATTTCTGATGCGACGGAAATGTCAAAACTGGTCTCGCGGGTGAATCCCTTCTCGGTTGGGGACTGACCAATTGTCACTTTGCGCAGATATCTGTCGTTCAAGTCCACAACTGGAAGAAGATTTAATATTGTGAGTCCATTAAATTCCAACAAAA
Organism: Zerene cesonia; assembly: GCF_012273895.1. NCBI lineage: Eukaryota > Metazoa > Arthropoda > Insecta > Lepidoptera > Pieridae > Zerene > Zerene cesonia. Next base: position 4,670,908 of record NC_052109.1, read on the forward strand.
AAGTGCATTAAATTTGCATTCAACAAATTATATAATAATTACAATTAAAACTAATGCTGCTAGGTATCATATTATATAAGTAATCGGGACTGAAGCTGTTAGGGTAATTTTACCTCGGACAATTTTTGAAATCTAGAGAATTGGAAAGTTTTAATGTTACATGGGATTGTGACATAAATCTATACAAGTAAAGTATTAGAAGTGGCTTAAAATTAATTTATTATTTTATATTAAATATATACATATTAAGCTCAACACATTCGAACACATACCTCTATTCCACATGATCTTGGAAGTATCAATGTCAAGTCTTGCAAACTTGGTCCTCTCTTCAGGAGTCAAAGCGTCAGGGTCAGTCTTGTCAATGCCGAGTTTTTTCAACCTCCTCAACTGTATGGGCGAGAATTTCCTCACGCCCTTGATCTTTGGTACCAGACGGTCGTATAAGGGACCATCCTTTTGGGTCAATTCATGGAAAATCCTAGCGTCCATCTGAGCGGCTAGGAGGTTGTTAGCTGCTGTCACGGCGTGGATGTCACCAGTTAAGTGCAGGTTGAAATCTTCCATGGGTATGACCTTAGAAGGAAATGAGCAAGAATGTAAGTCATAGCGTCATCGACGACTACATATTTATTTTAAGCCGACTTCAAGAAAAAGGGGAGGCCATCAATTCGACTGTATTTGTTGTGTTATAGATAAAATTTTAAACGGTAATCCATTAAACATGTCATTAAGTTAAGTAGTTTATAAATAACATCTCAAGCTAATAAGCCTAAATGTTAAAAAAGAGTTTTATGTATCAATTTCCGTATTATTCTGATACACTCGTAGTTTACCTAGAAAAACAAATATCAAAATTCTTAGGAACAACACCGACATTTCCGTTCGCTGAATACTTCACGTTCCTTCCTTTACATAAAATATCACAAATTATTCATTACATTCCAGTCTAGTATCACCTCCACGCCGGATTGTCACGCACCTGCGAGTACCCCCCTCCCGCGGCGCCGCCCTTGACCCCGAACGTGGGTCCCTGGCTCGGCTGGCGCATGCAGGCGAACGAGTTGCGGCCGCGGTGCGCAGTCAGCGCCTGCACCAGCCCCAGCAGGGTGGTGCTCTTGCCCTCGCCCAAGGGGGTGGGGGTTATCCTGGAAGATGGAAAGGTTGCCAAGTGTGTACAAGTTTCAAGTTGCTGTATTTAATTTTATCTCTGTTTTATATTTTTGTAAGTGTGTAATAAATAATAAATAAATAAGATCGAATGCATCGTTGATTGTGCAGTGTAAATACATTTAGAGTGACAGTGCAGTAATACATGCTTATCTTAAAATGGTTGCTGCTGGGCTGACGGAGACTTTTTGCCACTTACAGTTTTACATTTTGTTTTATATGTATAAGATATGTTACTTTTTTAAATGGTTGCTGATAAAAGTATTTCTATTTCTGTTTCTATTGTAAATCGACTATTATGTATGTCCTGTGTTTGTTTTGTATGTGGTAAAATAACGTTAGGGTGATACGCAAAGTTGACCATGAAAAAATTGATATTATTAAAAATTATTACATAGTACATATGAATTTCGAATGCAATTAGTGGGGTTAAGTAATAGGAAATCCATATTTCCTATAAAGTATATAAATTTTATAAAACTTCACAACAAACTACCTTATTATTAAAATTAACAACAAAATTCCAAATGCTTAATTCATTCCGCAATGACTTATTAGTGTGGATGCTTATTAAAAAACTCTTCAATAATCAATTATTGCAGTTTGCAAAAATAAAATTAACCATGAAAACCATTTGTAAATAGTTAACTTACCCGGCCACAACGATATATTTCCCCCCGCGTTGATCTTTAAGCCGATCAAGGACAGAAAGAGATATCTTGGCTTTGGTGTGTCCATACTGAGAGATTTCACTCGGAAATAGACCCAGCTCTTCGGCCAACTTGCTGATATCTTTTGGCTTTTGAGAGCGTGCGATCACAATGTCACTGTTGGAAATAAAGTCAACATAACATCAGTATAGAAAGAAACATATGTTCAACAAGATTGAATGAAAGACTACGGCCAACGAGTTGGATTTAAAAGAAAGAATACTTTATAATACAACGAATAATATAGTTTTAAGTACGCACGCACTCCTCGGTATACAAACTATCACTTCCTACGAGAATTCTTCAAATTCATTTTAATTACTCATCATATTTATCAATATTGTATGTTAAAAAACAATTATTCTTCTCGTTATGTCCAATAATTATTGGTCATATCATCTATCTTTTAATATTTGCTCCACGCGTTCTAAACCGCCAATTCAAGAGAACCAAGAGCCTTATATTGCCAACCCAATCTATCAAAAACATGCAGTGGAAAAGAAGCACTTTGATCCGTCACACACCTAGGCGGCGGGGAGACGCGATTCAGGCGCAACACCTTGAGCGGCCAGGTGGGCGCGACGAGCCGGTCGAGCTGGCGCTGCGCCGCCACCACCGTGTTGCGCATGAGCATCGCCACCGTCATCGGGCCCACGCCGCCCGGCACCGGCGTCACGTGCGACGCCACTTGCGCCGCCTCCGAGTGCGACACGTCGCCCACCAGCCGCTGACCGCTGCTCTTTGTCGAGTCTGGCTCATGCAACACATTTATGTGGATCTTTATTTGTTATTCTCATATTGCTTTTGAAGAATTATCTCACTGTAATGATGCTGATGACAGCAGACATTTTATTTTGTGTGCTGGTGCTTTATGATAGACATTTGTGTGTTTGTGTCTGCGTAGAACACGAAATAGGACAGCTATTTTATAGTATTTTATAATATTTTGATTTAAATCATAGCGTGAAATGAGTATCGAGATATCAATGCACCCTTTGGTTACTTACGTCTATTTAAAAAATATCTCAATGTCTATCAAACCACCATTTATATTAACTTATGAAATTTATTACTTTTAGAGTTTTAAGAAGATTTGGCAACAAAATAAAACTTCACGAAAAAATACGCATTATTGCACTGGTCGCGATAACAATCAAATTCCAATTTCAATTACGTTTATTATTTGAATACAGCAGCGTATAAAACCTCTTTTACTATTCAACGTTTTACTTGAACAGTGCAAATGAAACTGTAGTTATATCACATCGTACTAACTGTACTGTATTATTTTGAAAACATTCATCAAAGGGGAAGTGAATATAACCAACACTTGCATACAAATGCATAATATGTTACAGACAAGATTTTTAATTACTTTTTAGTAATCCTTGTGTTTTAGAGCTTTTGTTTTTTTTTCTTTTCTGTTATAATCTATGGTCGTGTCGTATGTGTGTCGTGTCGTATGTGTTAAAAAATGAATTAAAAATACGTTTGTATTAAACATACAGATTAAAAATATGAGCGAGTTGTTTGACTTCAATCTTTTCTACACATAAAAAAAAAACAAAGTTTGGACGTATATTTAGGTCCAAATTTTGACTTATTTCCTATTTCATTTTACTTCCACCGAAAAAAAAAACCTTGCCAATAATAGATTGAACTAATAAAGTACTTATATCAAACAATTTTCGATGGGACTAGCTGCGCCCCGCGGTTTCACCCGCGTAAGTACGTATCCCGTACGAATATCGGGATGAAAAGGTGCCTATATGTTATTCCAGTTATCCAGCTATCTACCTAAATTTCATTGCAATCGCTTCAGTAGTTTTTATGTGAAAGAGCAACAAACACACACACACATCCTTACAAACTTTCGCATTTATAATATTAGTAGGATAGTAGGATATATATCACCTGGAATAGGGTTTATTCCACAGTCAATCACAACTGCTCCGGGCTTGATCCAAGAGCCGCGTACTAATTCTGCTTTGCCGATACCCACGACCAAGATGTCTGCGGTCTTTGTCTGCATAACAAGAAATATTAATTAAGTATCAATATGATATTAAATAAGAATAAAGCGAATTATTTGAAAAATCGGGAATTAAGTCAAGTTTAAAAGCAAATGGCACATGTCTTTCTTTTTTTACCCCCTAGTTATTTAATTACTTTTGCATCAATATCATCATCATCAGCCCATATATGTTCCCACTGCTGGGACACAGGCCTCCTATGTGGGTTCAGGCCATAATCCCCCACGCTGGCCAAGTACGGATTGGCAGATGTCACATGTGTCGTCGAACTTTTTAATTCTTGGACATGTCGCTGTCGTTCTTCGCGATGTTTTCCTTCACCGTTTTGAGCAGTGGTGATGTTACACATGCGCTGATAAATTGAAAAATCTATTCATTCCCTGCACGCTCGCCTGGTCTCGAACCCCGACTTGTCGATTTTAAGTCCGAGATCTTCACCACTGAGCCACCATGCATATAAAACTCTTTCTATTCAACGTATATTTTCAAACCATAAAGCGAGCGAGCGCAGCACATTTTACATATGAAACGTTAACGAAAAATTAGGACTGCCTGCACCTCTGTCCGTCAAGAAAATCAATGACAAAAAGTATAACCATAACTTTACTAGATCACATACACTACAAACAAAACCGATCAAAAATAAAACACGCCCACTTACAATCTCACTCAAATTGGCCGTCTTCGAGTGGCACACGGTGACCGTAGCGTTCTCCCACTTGAGGAGCTCTGCGACGGGCGTGCCCACGATCCTGCTCCGCCCCAACACCACCGCCCGCTTGCCCGCTATAGACACTCCGGTGCGTTTGATCAGCTCGATACACCCCGCCGGGGTGCAGGGGACGAACCCGGAGAGATCGCCTAGGGCTACGCGACCCTCGTTTTGGGTGTTTAAACTGGAATTACGTGCTCAATGAGAAGTATCGATGGATAAGAGGTATGGAGAACCATATTGAAAAGTAATAATAAATGAATAAATTAGTGTGTTCTATGTGGAAAACGAAAAGTTAGGTTCAATTGTTAAAAAAGACGCATATTGTTATTTTAAAATAAACCTCGGAATTTTCTTTAAGTTGAATATATTTGTAATATAATATTGTAGCGATTACGTTTTCATAAAAACAGTATCCAGTTTTGTTTGTATTCAAAATCAGTCGCCTCATGGCTCATACTCTGTATAAAAGATCTTTCAATTTCAATAAGTATATGACTTATCACAATAACTAATAAATAACCAATACCTAGTCAAACATTTTAAACATCATTAAAACACACAACAAACAGATTATTAAAAAAAAAATAAAGTAACATACCCGTCGACATCCTTATGCGGTGAAACAGCATCAGTGACCAGATGGCTGTCAATTGGGTGGATCGAGTCGAGAGGCATCTGCACGATGATACCGTGAACTTCGGGAGATTCGTTGAGCTCATTCAACTTGGCCAGGAGCTGCGGACAAGTGTGTACAGACTAGTTGTATAACCTAGGTAAACCATTATCGAATTAATTGTAAACCAAGCACTTATCAAGGGAAACAATAATAATTCTATTTTTACCGTTAATTTAATGTTAGGAGCTAAACATTTTTCCATTCAAAGCATCATGAGCCTATTTTTCAATAGAAGAGAAGTTTTTATTAAAAGCTTGCTAAAATAAATTTTATTCGTACGTAATAAAGTTTATTATATGTATTATCGTTTTTCAAATTTGTATAACGGTTGATAAGTTTTTAAATAAGTCGATTGAGTTTTCCGTCTCAATAACACATAAGGGGCTTAAGTAATTCTAAAAATATGTTATTGTCAGTATAATATTATCTACACATTCATATAAAAGACTAATTAAACTGATATGAATATATCAATTAGCAATAAAACTAAATAATAAAATTTGTTTACTATTGGTTTATGGAGCCATTATGGACATTTATTACATCATAGTCGTATTGGTAAACAATTAGATTTGCGTCAACTTCTGAGGTCGCCATATCTCAAATTATGTTTATGTTTTAAATCTCACGATGATATGAACTGTATACACGATTTCAAGTTTAATTTAATTACTTTTTTAACAGAAATCAAATTATAACTCTTTGTTAGTCTCACAATCTCTCATATCTATAAAAAGTCCTTGGGTATAAGAAAGCATAAATTTTATTCTGTTTTTATCGAGTTTTATTTAGGAATCAAAGTTTAGTAGGATTGGCTGATTGTAGTGTAATTTATGATTGTCATCATAATTTATACTACTTTTATTATATGGCATATGATTTATTTTGCGAAAAACTCAATTTCTTTATCTCTTATCGATGCTTACACGCAATTATCTTGATCGTGCTCTAATTTCGCACGAGTGCTAATTTCTCAAAGTTACTTTATAAAGGAGTATTTTTTCTTTAGCCAAAGCTCAGGAAAAACTACTAGGCATGACTGCGAGTTAGTTTGCTATTTATTAATAAATTTAAACCGATGTTCCTTAAACCGACAAAATTTCTCAAAGCGTAGCGTATAATTTTAGTTACAATTTTCCTCTTTTTTATTTATAAAATTGATACTAAGTTTAGTTACTCTTTTATATAACTCCCCACATATTACCTCAGCCTCAGTTATATCTCGGGACAGTTTGATATGTTCAGCGTATATGCCAATATTCTCAGCTGCCTTGAGCTTCATTCTGATGTAGACGTTGGAATCCTCGCGCCCGCCCACCTGCACGATGGCCAGGCGCGGCCTAAAGTTGGCCACCTTGCTTCGCATCTCCGATACCTGCTTGCGGAGATCATCTTGGATTGATCTGGAAGATTTGAAAATTTTCGGCCTGAAGTTTATTTCTAAATGTAATAAAAATATGTTTGATAAGTCGAGATAAAGATTTTAAAATATATAACCGTTATTTAAGAATGTTTTGTAAAAATGTGCAAAATTTATAAATTTATTATAAACAAAACTAAACTAGATATTTGCCACTGTCGCCAGTTCACAAAAAATTGCAAATATTAAATCTTATGCAAATTGACTACATTGCAATCAATATTAGAGTAAAAGTGAAAAACATTGTTCGTACGCAGCAACCTCGGTCCCAGATACTTTTTGTGCCACCATCCTGACAAGTGGTCGCGGAGTATGCTAAGCTTCCACTGAGCCAATTTATATCGCGGGAATGACACCAACCCCTGATAACCTTTACGATATTGATACGCCAGATCTTACCGGTTAAATTTTATAATACCATTGTCTCAGGGTCAGGTATGATATAATAAAAACATAATCATGGGACGAATTTATCTAAGCAATAAAATGTATGAGTACGTGATCATAACAGCGAAACATCTAAACTTATATCAACTTACATAATTATATTACAGAGATGCAGTTTGTAAAATTATTATACACACACGATATCTTCCCACAAACGCTAATATTTTGACGAAATGTGGCGCCAAGTATCTAAGTAGTTAAATAATCAATTACCACAGTGGATTTGAATGTCAATCTTTTGCTATATGCGGGTAGTGATGTACCTATCCTAACTACAGCAGGAATATTTAAAATTTTGGCGTGACACTAATATTTTCAATAAAACAGTGAATTTATTCAACTTAACATGAAACACATATTTTATCAAATATAAGTGTGTACTACATGTAAATTAAAATTGACAATAATTAATTATATTTTGAACTTAACGTTCACATTTTGATAAGGAACGTTAGCTAAAAACGTTTTTTTATAGTTATTATGGCGTAAATTTACCTTCTACATGACTCCCATAACGTTCTCACAGGAAACTTTAACCAATTAAAAGCAAACTTCATGTTAGAAATTGATCGGGGTAATGAAATCATTATTTAAGCATATTGTTATTCCTTAAATGCGTCGATCACTTCTTGTTTGTAATTAATTCTATTGACATTAAGTAAACAATTCATTTCAATGAAGAAGTCTCGAAGCTTTTAGTGATAAGAAAGTAAATGTCTTAACGACTCTATAAGATAACAAAACCCGAACTCTTTCAAATAAAATTATTAGTCCCTATTCTATTTATTTCATATTTTCTGTTGTTGTTGATAATAACCTAACATTATTCTAAGGAAAAGAAAAAGTTTTATGATAAACGCTATTCTTAGCGAAACAAAAATATGTCAATAAACATGCACAGGTATATATTTTTAAGAAAAATAATTAAACGGTGATATATTTGTGCACGTTCTTGGAAATATATATAAATCATCAATTGTTTTGAAATAGTTTCTATGTTTACATTAGAATACAATCTTTTTTTATTCCATAAACAGGATACATTCTTAATAATTCATATCATGTATTAGATAATAGTGCAAAACATGAACAAATAGTTTTCGAATATGGTATCTATAAATGTGATCAACTTGTTATTGAGTTATATTGAATGTTAGTTTTATTCATTATTTATGTGAAAATTAAATTCATTGCTGTATGCAAGAGCAACATTTAGTGGAATAAAAAACATCTTTTTTTAACTTGGTTGATTAGAATTATAATTTTGACACGACTAAATATTGAGATTCGGTACTTTAGAATCATTTCTTTTAGATATTATTTTCAATATGAATTATTCAAATATTTAACAATGGTTTGTCTCATTACCCATTCATTTTGAGTGTATAAATATACTCAAACTTGTAAAACGGGATATGCAACACTCGTATGTTAAGTAAACAACTAGCATCTAACTATTATATTAATTTGACGATGTAAATTGCCGGTTCAAAACAAATACTTTACCAGGAATTTAAAACAAACTTTAATCGTACTTAAAAAATAAATTCCTATTCACAATAAAAATTCACAAACTTTATTACTACAATAAAATAAATAATTAAAGAATTTCTGTCGCTAAATATTTGTAATTATAAAAACATTACTTACGACAATACAAGTTCCAAATCTTCGGTCGTTTTCCACATTGTATAGGAAGGCATCGTGTTTACATGTCAATTGGGTTGGATGCCAGCACGCGACTGCCTGACTGACTTCGGTTATAAGCCTCTAATTGGAGTACGTCACACGAGAAACTGGTTTGTTACTTGATCAAATAACAACATATTTTGTTACGCTTTTGTTATAGAAACCGAATATGGGCGCACTGGAGTGATGAGCATGTCCTAGATGTGTACCAACACAATATCTATATCTGTATGTATAACACGTATGAATGTGAACAGGTGTTGAGAATTATAATGAGTTGCTGATTGTTTTTGTCATCATTTTCACTGTTCACGGTAGAAAAATCAGTCAGGCGCGAATCGCACTCGTAACACTAAGGGTTCCGTACAAAAATATATGAGCGACTACAACAAAATATTGGAGCGAGCCAATCGTTGATTAATCTGGATTTTTTTATTTGTAAATAAAATAACAACCCAAATACGTCATCTATGAAAATTTCAACTATTTAATTATCACGCTTCATAGGATGACCCTGATGACTGACAGAGAGACAGATGAAGTCTTAGTAAAAGAGCCCCTTTTACCAAAGGGTAAAATGGGACGCTACGGAACCCGAATGTTTCTTGTATATATTTATGGTTGTGTCCATTAAGCCAGATTGAATTGTTAATTAGATACCAATCGTTTAAACTTTATTAAAAATAATTAAAAATTGTGTTGTTGTAATGTAATGGGCAATGAGGTGTAGTGTGATCCAACAAGTTTTTTCTTTTTTTTTAAGTTTTATTTTTGGTCAAAAAGTAATTTTTGTATTATATATATATAGCCTATAGCCTTTCTCAATAAATGGGCTATCTAACACTGAAAGAATTTTTAAAATCAGACCAGTAGTTCCTGAGATTATTGCGTTTAAACAAACAAACAAAGAAACAAACTCTTCAGTTTAGTATAGATTGAAAATAAAAATATATTAATTATGTTATTACTTTGAGCTACTCTATATCTTTTGTTTGCTCTAACATAGACAAAACGAGCCACTGAAACACAATATCCTGATTATGCAACAAAGGTTTCATTTATGAAGTTTTGATAAGAATCAACACGTATAATGAAATTTACCCCATTATTATAATACATGTAGTGTCATATGTGTAGGTTCGCCCGTGATTTTGTTTGATCATCATCATCATCATCATATCAGATATGTTCCCACTACTTGGACACAGGCCTCCTATAAGGGTTCAGGCCATAATCCACCACGCTGGCCAAGTGCGGGTTGGCAGATATCACATGTCGTCACGGATGATTTTGTTTGATAATAAGTGAAATTGAAAGTTCGAATCCTTAAAGGCTAGTGATAGAGATTTTTTTTTAATTTTGAATTTGTAGCATTCCAGATATGCTTTTAATAAAGTATAAAGTAATTAATAATATTTCATCTCTTTATCTATAACATACAAGAAGGCAAATCATATTTTACATCTAATGAATGGAATATGTGGAACACATTCAAACAAAAAAAAACACATACTGATATCATATGAAAGATTTGAATATTGAATAATGTTTATCATAATAATAAATGTAGAGCAAAATCATAAGGTAAAAATTACAAAAAGAAGAACATACCAGAAAATGATCATTTATTTGGCCACTTGCTCATTCTTAAACATAACAGATCAATATCATCACGTATCTCCTTACAAACTATGTAAATTAAAAGGGAAACAAATCACAGTATTAAATTGGACCATAACCAAATTGCCATACAGATGTAACGGATGATATTTGAGAGAACTTTCTCGAACTCTGTTTAGGTCCAATGAATAACTAAAGAAATACTGAGTACTCCTTATTGTCATAATTAAACTATATGTTAGTAAAATTATTGTTATGTAACACAATCATTGTATTCTCTCATACCACTTAAATAAGAAGAAATCAGGTCAACTAATATCAAACTTCTAGGCAATGAAAATTATTTTAATTAAACTAATTACGAACATTTTCTTCAGGAAAACTTACAAAACTAAAAATCTATAAAAAAATCAACAGAAAACCACTATCTCGATGGGGTTTTGATTAACAACTTAATAACTATAGAATACCTAATAATACATAGTACGTAATATGTCATAAAGATATTAAGTATTATGTTTACTTTAATGCGCTACATTGTACATTTAACGCTAGGCACTATAAAATAAGGTTTAATTCGGTAATGGAAAATAGAGTTTATATAATCTTACATACAAAAAATATGTATTCTCGAACAGTGTTTCAAAAGATAATGTCTGAACTCTGAAATCAAATTAATTTTTATTAACACTTATTATGATTATTATATTAAACTTCAACTTCACTGAAAAATTAACACATTAATAGTCACAATATCACACCCGACAGTTTTTTATAATATTTATAGTCTGTAGTTCTTATTACGTACTACACATGATAGCTTTTGTCTTATTCAACGGTTAAGGTACTGTAAAAATAAGAGTATATGCAACGGTTTAAGCCTGCACAATCCTGAAATCTTCTTCCTTTTCTTTGTGTCCGTTGGACAAGAGATGTATGCGCATCGCATGCGCAGCCATCTGCACGGTCCCGCAGAGCTTGCACGCAAACTGCGCGTTAGATGCTAATGTCGCCCTGCAAATAATAATTGAAAATATATGCAACTTTGGTCCAGCAAATTCTGTATTGAATCATTTGCTGATCGAACATACTACAAAACTACTAAGATATATAATTTTAACTTAAATGCTATGTGAGGTCCCAAGCCGGTTGGTTGCGAATTGCAACTAACGACTAAACGGCACCATTTCAAGTGGAACTCCTCCACCATATCCTGGGCAGAAATCTCGAGAAACTTTAAAATATCATGGGCATCGATAACCGATCAGATCGTATGCTGAAATTGCGAACACGTTGTAGAACTGTAAGATAAGTTGGATACTGTACCTTGCGACCAGCTGTTTCAGCTCATCATTATCCCTCTTGAGTTCCAGCAGCCGTTCCCTTGGCAACGGCGCCAGTTCCAGAGGCGCATGCAGAGGGAACAACTCGGCCCTCTCAACCATGTCCGGGACGGATATCTCCAGGAACTCCTCTTCGGGCACCGAGCGCCACTCCCACGCGTTCACTACGGTTTCCGGCTCGCGGTGTTTGCGACGTTTTGGGAGTAACCTGGGAAAAATATTGCACATATCCTGTAGTAAGTATAACATAATTGGTTGTTTTCATTAAATTATGTGTAATGTGTGTAGAAATGTCTATGTAATATTCATAACAAAGGGTCTTCAAAAAATTCCTCATGTTATTAACGGACGGCCCCTAAGTCGAAACATGGATGAGTTTTTAAGATTTGTTAAAAATAAGTAACATTTGAAATATGCAAATTATGAATCAACAATCGCTGTATAATTTATGTAATTACCACAGAATAAAGAGTTTTAAAGCATAATTATTAGACAAAAAGTAGAGGAATCTTACTTCATGAGATCGTCGCGTATAAACTTGGGTATATTGTGTGTGAAGTCCGCGTCGTCGGTCGTCACATCGCCGTTGCGACTGATGTGCATCGTGTAGTCCATTAAATAGCGTATGTGGTTTATCTGAAATATAATACAAATTTAAGTCCATCGTTAATTTTTGGTTTGATAGCATTCAAATGCTTGTTAAATGTAGGGTGTTCATAAGGCAAATGAAACTAAAGGAATAGAAGAAGTTCGATTGCTGAAGCAGGATCGGATGTCGGATTCCTACCGACTAAAACGCCACTGTGTTCCATCGAGCCGCTTTATTGAAGGGGTCACGGGAGCTGCTTAGTATCTTATCCGCGACCCCCACGGGTTCGTATCCTGCCTCGTGATTACATATTTTTATACTTTAAAATATATCTTGACTTGACTCTATGAAGACTTGTCATGTAACCGTTCTTTTTTAACAAATAACCTCCTACCGACCCAATTGACAAAAAGCAGTGGTGGCTCAGTGGTGAGAACCTCGGACTTTAAAATCGGTAGGTCGGGGTTCGAGACAATTTATCTGTGCATGTAGATAACATCACCACTGCTTAAAACGGTGAAGGAAAACATCGTGAGGAAACCGGCATGTCCGAGAATCAAAAGTTCGACGACATGTCATTTATTGTGGAAGTCGAGCACGTTTCATCACGAATTGGGCCAGCTCGCACCGGGGAAGTACCACACCCCCACAGAAAACCGGCGTGAAATAGTGGCATGCCACTGTGTTTCGTACGGTGAGTGGGGGAGCTGGAGGCCCGTTTCCTTTTCCTCACCCGTCCTAGTCCATTCCTTATTTCCAGTCGTTAATCCTTTCCTTTTCCCTTACCCCATAAAAGCGGGCGGCGCATTCACAGAGGTACTACCTTTGCGAATGTTTATGGGCGGTGGTGATCGCTTATCATCAGGCGAACCACCAGCTCAGCTGCCCGCTATGACATAAAAAAAGTGACATCTGCCAACCCGCACTTGGCCAGCGTGGTGGTTATGGCCTAAACCCTCATAGGAGGCCTGTGTCCCAGCAGTGTGAACATATATGGGCTGATGATGATGACCCAATTGCCATGCTGCTTAAACACTACGAAACATACACTAACCACTTCAATATCTGCAACATTGAACTGCGCATCGATACCGTCGTAGCGTCGTAGCGGGTACGAGCGCTGTCACGTGGTAATCTAAATTTTCTAATTCTTTTAATCGGCAAGTTACTAACCAGGCCAATATCCTCAACGGTGAGCTGCGCATCGATGTTAACCAGCAGGTCGTGTTCAGGGAAGTATGGCTGACCGTCTTCCTCGCTCCCCAAGCCACACAGCACGCTCACGTAGCGAGTACAAGCGGAGTCACGTCTTAATTCAGCTCTAAATACATAGAATGTTACTTGTGAAAACTATGAAAATAGCAATTGTTTGTGCATTACATAATAAGAATTTTTTCTTAAAATTATTATTAGATATTTTATTATTATAGGGGTAATTTTTTATAGGGATAATGGATATAATAATATATAATTCAACATTACAAGTTTTTGTCAGTCGTCTAATCAAATTTAAATTAAAGCCAGTTCAGTCATTTTCGAGGGTATCGTACAAACAAAAAGACAGACCAACAATAACAGTTTAAGCAATAATAAACTTTTATAAAGCATGAAAAATTTATAATATCCCATTCATTTTGAAAACGTAGATGGACAAATTTCTCCATATATACTCAAGGACTCTGAAACTAGATAGTAGGCCAAGTGAAACTCACACAGGACAGAAGAGCAGTGCCAATATAGCCGGCAGGCCGGGGATGTTTGGCATTAGCGTTGTGTGGCGCAACGTTAACTTGCCGCTGTTCTCGTTGTGGCCCACTTCTCCCGCTACTAGCAATCTATAACGAAAAATATTTTTGGTTATTAGCCTAAAATTTCAAATGAGCAAATTTCCATGTGGGAGTCGAGTACGCTTCGGCACAAATTGGGCCCGTTCGCACTGGGGAAATATCACACCTGGAAAAAAACCGACGTGAAACAGTAGCATGCTACTGTGTTTCGTACGGTGAGTGGGGGAGCCGGAGGCGCATTTCCCTTTTCTCACTCTTTCCAGTCCATTCCTTCTTTCCAGCGGTCAATCCTTTCTTTATTCCTTTATTCCTTACCCCTTTAGTGGACAGCGCTTTCGCAGAGGCACAATCTGTGCGTATGTTTATGGGCGGTGGTGATCATTTATCACCACCACCAGCTCAGTTACCCACTATGACATACAAAAAAAAATCTATTTATATTTGCCAATTTTAATGTAGTAATCACGTTTCTTATTTGTCATTAAACATTAATAATTATAGTCTGTTTAGCATCTTATTATCATCAGAAAGTCACCTTAGCAAATTCTTCTTCCACAATTATTAGTAATTTAAAATATTTTTTATAAACCTTTCATAAAGTTCCTGTGGCTCAGTATCCAGCAAAACCGAATTGACTGAACTCCATTCAACAGTCACTTGCTTGTCGCGGCTCGCGTACATCATATTATGTAGCGTTATTTCCAGGGGACTAAAATAAAAAAAAATATATAGTAATTGTCATTGTGAAAATAGGCCAGATTGAACGTTTTTTAAACTTTAAGCGTGATGTCTTTTCAACCTAACATCTAATTAACTATAACTAAATATTACATACTTATTTATAAACTCAGTTATATGTTTACTCCTAGGTTAACATATTAACTATATTATTTTGATTTTGACTTTTACAATATAATTCATGCAGTAATGAGCGAAAATAGGCAGGCAGAATCTGAACTGATTAAGGTAAAAATAAATTAACTGCAATAGAAAACAAAAAATAAATCATATGATAATACCTCGTTGGTCCTTTCAGGCAAACATCCGAAATACACTCTTTGAAGCTGAGTGGACCAATATCACATGTCTGGTTGAACGCTAACTCCGCTTGTTCCTTGTTGAACGCACGCTTTTGTGCCATATTGAGCTCTGTTGCTGTTTGCCTTAGGTCGTGATTTAACTAAAAAAAATAATGTGGATACAGTGAATTTACAGTCTAATATTTGTTATTTAAGTAAGAAATATTGTTATATATAAATCACCCGAAATGGTACTTGATATGGCAATTTTCTTTAGTTTAGTGAGATAGAGAAGTGCTACTAGTTACTAAGTTTACTTTAGTGAGATGTAGAAATAAATACCTTTGAATCATAACTCTCTTCACAACTGATAGCAAATCCCTTAGCAATCAGCTCCTTGTTGATGTTTATTTTGCCTCCTTCCCCCATCAGTTCTATTGATACAACACCGTGCGTTACTGAATACACCTGCAATCAATAACCTATACATTAGCAATAAATAAATAAATAAATAAAAATTAGAGGAAAGATATAATTTTTATTTATCTTTGCATGTATGTTACAGCCATCTTGTTATATTAATGGTGTATACGCCACGTAATATGAACGTCTTGTAAAATTCTAGTTATTTTTTGAACTTCAAATAAATAAAAAAAAAAAAACTATAAAAGCCTGGGCTAAATATAACATTGGCATTAAGGCTATCAACAAAACAGTTAATTTAGGCAATTGCGTGAGAAATATATATAAGTGCATATATATCAATCACCTTGCCGATGAGTCGGCCGCGCGCCACGAGCGCGGCGAAGTGCGCGGCGGCGGCGGGCGGCCAGTGCGCGTGCGCGTGCAGCAGCGGCGCCGGCGCCAGCTCCGCCAGCGCGCACTGCATGGCCAGCGGCGCGCGCGCCGCGCACTCGCCCGCCGCCAGCGCGCGCGCGCTGCCCGCCGCCACGCGCCCCGCGCTGCCGTAGTCTATGTAGAACACCTAGCGCAATACCATACAAATACGCACTATATTATACTGCTTTTAAGACCTTAATTCATAGGATCATTTTTATAGTAAGCTATTCAAGAGAACTCTTACATTATATTATACTACAATCGTTAAATAAAAAAAAATATGTATACGTGTAACACTCGGGGACTGCCGCGCTGAACCATAAGACGTGAATAGCATTTTTTATCAACCTATGACCATGCACGGCTTTCAACGCCGCAATGCCGTGCCGGTCGGAGTGGGGGGCGTTAGGTTTGTTTTCGTTACAGAATTTTTTGATTCGGTATTCGCCCACAGGCCGTGATAAAAGCTATGCAATAGCTTAAAAATCAATATAAAATATTATAAATGCCAAAGTGTGTTCGTTTGCATGTGTGTCTCTTTCACGTCACAACGCGCAACGGAACGATTGTGTGATAAATATGCTAGAGAGCAAAATATAATACATATTTTTTAATGTCACATTTCTCACCATATTTCAATCTACCAACCTCAAGCATATCCCTGGGCAGCACTTTGGTAACTCTCGCGCGGTACAGCATAGTGCCCGTGTCGTCTGTATACGGCGCCGCAATCAGCATGTCCGCTACGACGGGCCCCGAGAGCGGCGCCAGCGGTTTGCAGTTCAGAGTGTTTTGTATGTGACGCAGCTCATTGGCCGTCGATTCGTCATCGTATTGCACCCAGAAACGGCCGACGTTTATGAGCTGAAATGATAGAAGTTATTTAATGCCGATTATTTTAATATATTTTAATATTTTTTTATATTTTAATATTTCATTTTAATTTTTTCAATTCATTGTATATATTGCGCTCAGAGACCGAAATCGCTCATTGACATTCATGGTTCTAATGAAAATGCTAACGACGCATCGTGAAATATTCGTGTCCTGTCAGACATGCTATTCCAACACGACGCGTTGTGGCAATAACGAAAAGCCATGTCGCGTTCGGAACATTAATTGGTTTACGATAACACGGCAAATAGCAATAAAAATTACAAATTCTAAAGACAAAAAGAAATACAGAAATTTAAATAATGAATATATAATACCTGGGATATCTTTAGAGGAAAATAAGTATCATCAATTTCTGGTAAACGAGGCACCATTTGATCTACATTTCGTGCTGCCTTCAATGCTTCTGCTGCAGCCGCCAAGGCATTTGCTTTCTCCAGACTTTAAAATTATAGAAGTGCATTATTTTAACAGCCAAATTAAATCTGACCTTCATGATATCCTACTAATATTAAAGCGAAAGTTGGTAAGTATGGATGGATGAATGGATGTAGGTATGTTTGTTACTCTTTCAGGGTAAAACAGCTTATCGTATCTAATATGAAATTTGGTGAATATCAATACATCCTTATGAATCAGAATTATAGATTTTGATAGCAAGATAAAACATTAATTACTTTATAAATAAACTCACGGCAGCAATGGAATCCTAATGGACATTTGTAAATGTCGAGCTTTTATGGCTTTATAAACTGGCAACACCACTTGACCAGGTATTGTTGGATCCTGAAATATAATTAAAGTATAATAATATATTATTTATTATTTTTCTAATGTGGGAGTCGAGCACGCTTAGGCACGGACCAAGTTGCACCCCTACAGAAAACAGAAAACAGTTCAGTGAGAGGCAGAACCGGAGGTTAACCTCACCCTTCCCAGTTCATTATTTCTTTCCTATTCTCGATATCTTCCTTATCATTATATTCCTTTTAAACGAGCATCGCATTCACAGAGGCTCTACATCTGAAAATGTTCATTGGCGATGGTGATCGCTTACCTTCAGGCGAATCACCAGCTCAGTTGGTTGATATGACATAGAATATATTATAGTATTTTACACATTTTTGTTTTAAGTTTTAGAGAAGTATTTAAGTATTAAGCAAAACTACTTACTCCACCTTTGTTTTTGTCACGTTGCATGCCCACATCACCATCAAACGTTAGATATACTTTTCTGTGAAGATAATAAAAAATATACCAATAATCAATTACAAATTAAAATAAAAAAAATAACTTTAAAAAAAGTAACATATTTTAATGCTATATATACTTGCTTCTAAAATGCTTTATTTACTTGCCAAGGCAAGTAAATAAAGCATTTTAGAAGCAAGTAAAATAATATCTATTTCACAATATAATTCAACTACGGTTTCAATTCAATCAGCACATTTCGGGAAGCCTACAAAATTTTTCAATTGCCCACTAAAATTTACATTCGTATTAATTACTAGATTGTGACCCTCTCTCTGATAAATTAACCTTAATATACTCCTGTACTAATTATATCAAAATAATAAAATGTGATATTATTTCGATGCATTTTATAATATGCGGGTATATACGAGTATATGCGGGTATATGGGGGTTCTAGCGACAGCTCACCGGCTATTCTTGTCGAAGGTGACCCTGGGCTCATCGCCTATATGCTGCTTGACCACCGCTCGTATGGCGGCCGCGTACACGTCCGGCGGCTGGTGGTCGGGGAAGCCGCGCAGGTACACGGAGGTGCGCGGGTCGAGCCCGCCCAGCGTGCGCACCGCGTCGCGCTCGCGCCCCTCGTCGCCGCCCACTTGCACGAAGTACTGCGGGTAGAACGCGCCCGCTAGTATCACCTGCGAAAATGCGTGCCGTACAGACCTTGCATTGTTGAATAAAAAGAAAATCTTAATATAATAATTGTACTAGTAAAATATTAAACGCGATTTATTAATAAGAGTTGCTTATATTAAACTTCTGGTTTTTCTTTAATTATCTTTAACATAATGCACTATTGTACTATTTATGCAAAATTTTAGATATTCGAATATAACATAGGTTAAATATTTGCGTTGGTACAAAATATTTCTTTTAAAAAATCTGCGAAATCAGACGAATGTAATTATAATCCACTTTCTCTATAACAGAATAATCATACCTTCAAAACAATTGGCAACTCGTTCTTACTCCAGGGTGAGTTATTGGCCGACTCCATGCCTTCCCTGGACAGTCGGTTCCTCAACTCCCGCACCATATCGTCGAGCTCGCGCATCGCACGCACTTGCACGTAGAAGCGGCGCGCCCACTGCGCTTCGGTGTTGCCAGCTTGTTTGAAGTACTGTTGTTGGCGGAGGTGGTTCCATACCTGTTTTGTGTTTAAATAAGTGTAATTAGACCTAGTCGCGATTAATAACAGAATCGTATGGCGGTTGCAAATGGTTTAAATAAAGCCTTAAGCCCCGTATTCATGGTTAATATTTATTAAGTAAAAAAGAACAAACATAGGATAGCGAGGTGTTTTAACATTTACACCTATCATCAACCATGTTAATACACTGTTGATGAAAAAATGTTACCATATATATGTTACGGTAAAGAGGTTTGCTCTTTACCGTTAACAGCCATATGAGTATCTAAATAAAAACTGCAAAGGTTTATGGCAATATTTGATAAATTAATATTTTGCAAAGATAAGAATTAATAAAAATACAACTTGACACATGTTTTTCAATATTTCTACAAATTGCAACAAAAGTATATTTATAAATATTTACCTTGTAAACGTTGAGAAAGGCGATACAATCACTCGTCGACCCATCAGCCCAAGTAAGCTTGGAGTTATAGGCATTCATGCGTTCACGGAAAGGACTGCTGAAAACGTTTTTGACAGACATTGCAGCAGCTGTGGAAGAATATAGTAAGCGAAATCTATTATAGGTCTGTCTATTACAAAGTCATTAGAAATCGTTATCAGGCATAGAACTAGCAAAATTCTAGAGAAATTATACAATAGAGTAATGTCACTTATTATTTTGTGTAATTACCGACACCTGGATCCATTAACACCACAATACAATATAGCAAAGAAACATTTTTGTAAATAGAAAAATATTACGTATATAAATAAATGAATGTATTTTTAATTGAAAAATTCTGTTAATAAAATATCTCATGATACTGACCCATAATAACACTTTCATCCAAACATCCAAAGATGTATCCAAGCATGATGAGTTTGGACATTCTAATGTCGATCGGTAGAGTGGCCATAAGACGACCCAAGTGAGTGATCTCGCCATCGGATATACTCCATTCTCCGTCTATCATTTTCTTTAACGCACCTACCTGTAACGATGAATCATTTATTTCAATACATATGATTAATCCTATTTCCTACTATCCTACTATCCTACTATCCTACTAATCCTACTAATATTATAAATGTATGTGGTATCACGTATGTGGTAGTCGAGCACGCTTCGGCACGAATTGGGCCAGCTCGCACCGGGGAAGTACCACACCCCCACAGAAGACCGGCGTGAAATAGCATTCTGCTGTGTTTCGTTCGGTGAGTGGGGGAGCCGGAGGCCCATATCCTTTTCCTAACCCTTCCCAGTCCTTTCCTTTATTCCTCTCCAATCCTTCCTTAATCCATTCCCAAAAGTCGGCAATCCATTTGTAGAGGCGTAAGGTTTGCAATGGACCTTATGCCTCTATAAATGTTCATGGGCGGTGGTAGCGCTTACCATCAGGCGACCCACCAGCTCCATTGCCGACTGTGACATAAAAAAAAAAAAAAAAAAAAAAAAAAAAAAAAAAAAAAAAAAATGCGAAAGGTTGTAAGGATGTGTGTGTGTTTGTTGCTCTTTCACGCAAAAAGTACTGAACCGATTGCAATGAAATTTGGTACGTAGATGTTTGAAAGTTTAAAAGTTGAAACGTTAGATAGCTGGGCAACTGGAATAACATATAGGCAACTTTTTATCCCGATAATCCTACGGGATACGGTCTTACGCGGGTGAAACCGCGGGGCGCAGCTAGCTTATCATATAATGAATAAGTTTTAGTAAACAAACTATTCAATGTTATATTAAACAGGCTGATCAAAATTACAAGAAGATTTACGCCTCTCTACTTTGCATTTAGGCAACTTCATCGTTGATCTACTATAGCCATAGCCAACACTGTCGGTACACAGGTCCGCACGCACACACGCGTACGTATTATGTTCAGAAATGGGAATAAGCGATTTAGTAAAAACCTATTGATTGTGTCTAAAAAAATCTATAACTTTTAAATGACTATGTTGCTTGAAGATAACTTGACGAAAAATCAGAATGATTGCTTGGCATTATACCTCTTTCAACACAAGTATAGTGCGATGTATATTAGCCATATCTGGTGGGTCCATGGCCAGCGCAAGAATATCCGCGGGCGGGCCCATGTCTAGCGTCTTGGCGAGAAGCACCAGACGTTCTAGGGGACAACGACTCATCTCTGGTGGACTCTCATCCAGTAAACTTTCCTGAAATATTAAAAACATATCTTTCCAAGTCTTGATGATGATGAAGTGATTGATTCAATCAAATATGATGTTAAAATATGATTAAATAACGAAATCCAAAATAACACAATTAAGCTCTTTTGGATCTACATCACACCAGAGTTGTTGCAAACAAAATCAAATATACCTATTTTTACCGGCAACTCATCACAAATTTATTGCATAAAAAATCTCTCAACATTAATTAAAAAAAGAAATTATTAAAAAAAAACAAATATCTGATGAATCTGACAGTGATATCTTACGCTACAAACATTAAATTAATAAAGCTCTAGATTTTCACCAAGTCGTCTTACATAAAACCTATCAGTGACGAGTCTATACACTCTCCCGTCG
This sequence comes from Zerene cesonia, assembly GCF_012273895.1. Classification (NCBI taxonomy): domain Eukaryota; kingdom Metazoa; phylum Arthropoda; class Insecta; order Lepidoptera; family Pieridae; genus Zerene; species Zerene cesonia. The sequence continues at coordinate 4,692,796 of NC_052109.1, forward strand.
CGCACTCTGCCCGCACGACCGGCCCTCTGCTCGCAGTTGGCTTTGGACGCCCACATCATTTGTAACGACGTGAAGTTCGTGCTGGTGTCCGCTACTAATACTTTCATCAGGCAGAAGTCTATCACTGTTATGAAAAAACTAGAATTTTTAAAAGAACTCCGTCTCAATGTGAGAAATATAAACTCGAAATTGTTAATTAAAATCTGAACAATAGCTAAACTATGCAGTTTACGAAACAAGTAGCATAAGCCACAAATAATCAAACCCACAAGTATAGAATGGCATTTGTAAAGCTTTTATTAATAGAAGTGCTCGCATGTGACTTAACCATGTGATGTATGTGATATTATAAAACCAAAGATTTATTGTTATTACTAAAATAACGGATTGACGTTATAGATGTTGTAATCAACTGAAAACGTTGGGAATAATGTAGTTTCTATTCTTAATAACCATACCATATTTAATATCAGGAACTGTAATGGAGCTCTCCGCGATATTTGTAGCAAGTATAATTTTCCGATGTCCTGGAGGAGCTCTCTGAAACACACGCACTTGTTCGTCAGCTGTTATTGTCGAGTGTAGAGGCAGCACCCACCACTCGTGCTGTGCGCAATCATTGTCACATAGCTTCCTCCTAAAAAAAATATATTTTATCTATTATATATTTTTTTATATTTATTTATTATGACACTTTATGTGATGGAAACATTTCTAGTAACAAATAAGTTATAGGTCTGTACACACCTTACTTGTCGATCAGTTAAACAGGAGTACAATTCTTCTATTTCATTAATACCGGGCAAAAATATTAGTATAGATGGCAAGTCCTCTTCAGAAATGTCATCTTTTTCAAACTCCTCCTTCTTATCTATATTCTCAAAAGCATTTACAAGTTTAACAACAAGATGGTTCATGTCTTGAGTAATCTCTGGTGAGCCTTGCTGCTGCGGAATCTGAGAAAAATACAATAACTCAGTTTTAATGAGCATATTGTCTTAAAACGTAAAGATTTTAATTGAAATTTAAAGCACAGTAAAAAGATTACCATCAATAACCACCAATATCTACATTTTTAACTGACATTCGAAAAAAACAAAGGAGTTTTTCAATTCAACTATTTCTCTATTATGATAGTGATACATAGATAACACATACATAGAAATATAATTTATATCTTAATTTATAAAAATCCAGTGTCATGATGTATGTTCCCAATTAACTCTCAACAGGTTTTAATGAAATTTGGCATTTTATGTGTAATTTGGTCCAACATAACATATAGGGTGGTTTTTATTTCGATTAATTATCCCAATAATTTATAATCTTAATATTTTTCATTATTACTGAGCCACAGCAACGCGTGGCAGGGTATGATATTATATAACTACATGTTAAATATAAATCCCTTTAAATAAAACGTAATAGTATATATTTATTTACATATTTTTGTTGCAAAAATTAAATATAATCTACTTACAGATCCAAACTTATTCAACTGATTTAAATAAAATATTTTTGTTGTATATCTTGATTTTCCCGAGTGCACTCTAACACACATTGACATAGGCTGCTTGGTGGTAGGACATGGCAAGGAAAAGTAATCACCAAATGTTTGTACATTAAATGTAGCAGACATTAGAATGACTTTAACACGTGGCGAGACTGTATAGAGAAATTTCTTAACCACCAGCAGTAGAAAGTCCATTTCTTGACCTCGCTCATGAACTTCATCCAATATTATATGCGTGTACTCATTCATGTTTTTTGCATTTACTAAAATAAAGACAGAATTAAGAAATTTGTCATTTTATTTAATACAAATTAACGTATAGACGTAACATACCTAATTTCTGAAGTAACACTCCCGTTGTAACATATGAGATCCGAGTATCATTTGAAGTTTTGTTCTCTAAAGCCACCTGTAAATTAGAAATTGTAGCTTATAATATATCCTAAGAGTACAGGAAATTTGGTGCAAAGATTATAGAAAGAATAATATAAAAAATTGTTTTTTTTTCTATGTTTTCAATGGGAGAAATGCCTGTGTTTAAAAGTTCAACTATACTATAACCAAAGTTGATTCCAAAACTACCTTCTAATTATAATATCATAGAATTGTATGAAAGCTTAGGCAATATACCTGCGACATATTTACAGATAAATTATTTTTGCTATAAACAATTGGTACTATCGCATAGAACGCATTCTTAGCGCGCGTCACAGCACTAGCCAAACTGCATGCTATGCTACCCCCAATAGTGCGCACTGATATGAAAAAAGAATGCATTCTATATTTGCCAAAGGCTTAAATGAGTTTATGAGTAACTAGCTGCACCCCACGGTATCAAAAAGTTGCCTATATGTTATTCCAGTTGTCCAGCTGTCTACATAACAAATTTCATTGCAATTGATACAGTAGTTTTTGCGTGAAAGAGCAACAAACGCACACACATCCTTACAAACTTTCGCATTTATAATATTAAGTAGGAAGCAGGATTGGCAATTTAAACATTTGTAAGATCTTACCCAATATTATTCATTTAATTTATTTAACAAAAAAACAAAAAAAAAATCTCATCTATGCCAAGTACAAACCTGGTAACCAACAATCCCCCCCACATCCCATCCCCTCTCTTGAGCGACTCTCTTAGCTATAGATATGGCTGCAATTTTTCTTGGCTGGGTGACAACAATTTTACATGCTTGCCTGTTGTTATATGCATCATCCAGAATCCATTGAGGCACTTGTGTTGTTTTACCACATCCAGTGGGACCTTCTATTATCACTACTCCATAAGATTTGATGTATTTTATGATCTATATTTAAAAAAATTAGTTATATAAAAAACTAAGTTATTATGTTGTAACTAAGTTATTGTTATTAGCTCAACTTTGATTAAAACTGTTTGTTGTCCGTCTTATATTTAGGCTTAAACCAGTGAACCGATTTAGGTGTAATTTGGTACAAAAATTGTTTGAGCCCTGTGAAAGGACCAGATCGTTTTTATAATGGAAATCCCCTTAAAACAGGAGCTATGTGGTTAAAACCCCAGTAGTGTATCTATACTATAACAAACAGGTGAGACCATTAACATAGGCCGCATGTCTGGAAAATCTAAATACATGTCAAGAGAAAAGTATTTATATTTTCTGTTGATTGAATGATGATTGATAATTGAGGATTGCTATTTTTTATTTTGTTAAAATGTTTAATAAGTAAAGATAAAAAACTTAAGCATGTAACTGTTAATACATGAATATAATGAAACTCTAAAATTTTAATTCTTTATCATTTACTAGCTGCACACTGCGGTTTATCCCATAGAAATATAAGGATAAAAAGTTGCCTATATATATGTCCAGCTATACATGTCAAATTTCATTGCATGCAATCGGTTCAGTAGTTTTTGCCCGAAAGAGTAACAAACACACACACATCCTTACAAACTTCGCATTTATAATATTAGTAGTAAGTAGGATTGTTCCAGAGATTATCAGTTGAAAAACTTTTTAAACAAACCTCATCATGATGTTCATTTATAGGGAGATTCTTGGTATCTTCTTTCCTTTGAAATGTGTATTTGTTGTACACATGGGTCATCACTTCCTCGCTAAGATCTAATAAATGTGGCCTACTTGAAGCCCATGATGAAAGTTCCTCTAATGAATTTAAACCTTCCGAAATGCTCTCAAAATTCAGCCGCTCCCTCTCATTCTACAAAAATTCCAATGCATTAAAATACATGGTCAATAGTCCAATTAATTGTGAATTTAATGAACTAGTATTACCTTCAAATAAATTTCAACTTCTCTCTGTTGAGCTTCTTTAGCGTAATCAGTCCCCCTTGGAAGTACTGAGTGACGATGGTCTTCAGAACGGTTAAGCTCATTTATTGTATCATTTTTAGTAATACGACGACCTGCAGTTAGCGGCCCTCGTAGTTTAATTTTTTGTGAACTTGTAGGAGGATTATTGAAAAACGCACGAAGTTCGTCCATTATTCAGAAATTTTATACCTACAACAATAAATTGTTAATAAAAGCCCATATTATTAAAAAACTTTGAAAACTTTTAGTATAGGAAATTGATATAATATGGGTACTTTTGCATTATTTGTCAAGGTAGGTAGTGTATTTATTAAAATAAGATAGGTACCTACATAATAAATAAACATTGGTGTTTTAAAAATTCATACCTAATAGAAACACTGTTTAGTGCTCGAAAATTTCAAGATAGGAAGTCAGAAGCATCAAATAGTATCATACGTGTGCACTTTTAACTTGCCGAAATGTACACAATGCATAAACAAATATTTGCTGCATCGAAATATTCCCTTTTAAATTTTGACGTCTAAATATTTGCTTTCAAATTTTGACCACATTCTGACATCTGAAATTGTAACGAGTGTTGCCACCTTGATTTTTGAAAACAAGTTTGAAAATTGGTAGAAAGGGCTAAAAAGAAGCATTAACTGTGATTTCTGAAATGGCAAAAACCGAGTGTCTTTGTAATTTCGAACATTTGTGCGACAGGTGCCACCAAAGCTGAGCTGCTACAACCGCTGCAACAGTGGACTCGTATCTCTCGCGCCTCGCCCTATGCCCCTACACGATAGATCCGTCTAAGTCGTTGAATGTCTTTGTGAATTATTCACAAAATCACAAAATATATAAGTACAATAAAGAGGATATAATGAGGGATGTATAATAGCATTGATTATTTATAGATTATTAGATATATATGGACAATCAGTCAAATTTCGTTCATAATGCTCATATCCAGTTTTAAATACCTTCACCGTAGGCAGGCAGGTAATTATAAAATAACCAGTAGCCAGTGGCGTAGCTAGAGGGACAATGGCCCTGGTGCATAGGGAAAGAATCGGGCCCTCCTCCCCTCTTTCCGCCTTCCTCCCCTCTTTCAAAGCTGAGGTTAGAGGGCCCCCTGAGCTCCGGGGCCCTGGTGCACTGCACCACCTGGCCCTATGATAGCTACGCCACTGCCAATAGCTATTGATTGTTTAAAAGAACGTGAATGCTATTACTATCAAAACAGTTTATTTTCGTACAAACTTAAAAAGTGTCATAATCCATGCCTAATTTCTCAGAAATCATCTATTAGTAATGAAGACATCGGGTTTATAATTAATAATAACTATATTAGAAACAGCTTTCCGAACTCGTAGTAACTGTTAAATTATGTATTTTTATAATTCAAAAGTGCTTCTAAAGAAAGGAAGAAATTGAATTAATAAAATACGTTCAAATTTTCAATTACTTACTTACCTATAAAAAACTTATCGTCACCCTATTAGAAAAGGATACATCTCCTTCACGTTATCTCTTAACTTTTCAACCGCGATTATTCGATCCTATTTACATACTACGTCCATGCATAAATTGGTAATATATATAGGTGTGAGCAAAAAATTGCGATATTTACAATACATTTTCACATTGAGTAAATATTGATAGTTTTAAGTTAGTACTTACGCCTTTAGACATTCATAAATTAATAAATACCTGTCACTAAGAAAGAAGGAATTTCTCTAGTCTATATTATAGGAGTGAGAGTGTGTTCAGAATAAAATCTATTAAAAAAAATACATCGCAGATTTAATGACTATTATCTATGTATTTAGTGTATTAAAATTATTATAATCGGCGGGACACCCCTATATAAGTTGTGTCACAGATTTTTTATTCGCATCTTTGGTTTTATGTGTCCTCTTCTTAAATACAAAAAAAGAAATGTGTAAAACAACTAAATAGAGATATGATGCTTATCAAAGCCTAGCTGTATATATAAATTATATTTTTACTACGACAATCGATTTCAAGGCACTTATTTAATATACGAGTTAAACGTTAATTTCCGTATTTATACTAGATTAATTCAAATGATGTACATTAAATGACAACAGTCTTGAAATATTCTTAGTAATACTAAAGAAACAATATTAGATTATCACAATGTTTATTTTTCAAACTTCGGTTACCAAGACTAGTGGCGCCGTTTGTGATATATAAAGGTGTTATATCCATATATCTCTTCTTTATTATCTTTATTTTCACCACTTTGGCTTTTATTATTTGTTTCATTCTCACTCTTTTCTATGCTACCATTCATTGTATTTTGTTGAGAATTCTTATCCTCCGATTCTTCTCCATTTTCTTGATTATTCTGTGAAACGTTGTTATTTTCATCACTATTTTCATTGATCACCTCGTATACTTCATATCCCTTGCTTATCGGTTTTTCTTTTTCGGGTAATTTCTCTAAATTGTTGGATTCTGTTTCATTTTCTTTATTTGCTTCCTTTGAATTCTTGCTCTCGGTCTTTTTTTCTTGTTTTTTGTTGTATGTTATATGTGTTCTTTTTTCCCATTCTTTTCTTTCCTCGTTAGAGCCTTCTTCGTTATGCTTACTTTGCAATTGAGTATTTTGGTCGTTGTTGTTAATTTTATTTTCATTTTTCCAATAAGGCCTTTGTCTCGTATTTTGTTTCACTATGCCATCGGCTTTTCCCTTACTGCTTATTTGAATCTGTGACTTAGAGATAACTTTCTCTTCGCTTTGTTTACGCGATTGTGTTCCTTCATTGTCTTCACCAGATTTATTTTTATTTGGATCTTCAGTTTCTTGTAATACCTTTGCATCATTATTTTCCTTAGAATTGCGGTTTTCATTTGAACTTTTATCTTTAATGGTATTTTGAGATTCATTTTCTTGGTTACTCGATTTTTCTTCATCGTCTTTGTTGCTTTGTGCTTCGCTCACATTTTCCCCACTCTCTTGATCTTTTAGCTGAGACGGATAGGGACGTTTTTTTTGCAAATAATCCACAAGAACATTAAATCTGTAATAAAATAAAAAATGGTTAATAACAATTAAAATTGCAAAAGTTTATTTGACATACTCTACTATGGTGTAAATAAAGTTAACCACTATTTATTTATTAAATAAAAAGGTAGTTTTGAAGGTATAAACATGTACCCAATTTTATCATTAGCATGATACTTGACTATTCGTTTTCGACCATCTGGTTCTACAAGCCAGTAATCTCCATTAACCTTGTCACCGTTTCTTTTTTCTTCCTGTCCTTTATAATCGTGCGTACTAGGATCAGATATTTTATAAGAGAACTCATACCAGGGATACGTGTTGACCTACAAAAAGAAAACGGATGGTTAAAAATATTAAATCTCGCAATTGCTTTTAGAATTTCATATAGGAGACAAGTGACTTCAACTATAATGAGAATGAAGATAAGATCTGGTAACTTTGTGTGACAGGGTCGCTCACATGCGTATAAAAATTCGATCAATGTACGAATGTTTCATGCTCCGCTTATGGAGAGAACATTTCGTGCACTTCTGGGTTTTCGTATTAATATTTAATGCCAATGTCACTTAAATTAAATCTTAAATGGCTAGTAGCTAGGCACCGGCATCAGGCATGATAGGTATATAAATTAAAGAGATTGTTAGAGTTAAACCCGCTACTATATAATTTGATCTCAATATTAGATCTCTAATTATAATTTAGATGTTTGAAATAAGTGTAATTATATGATGACTTACATATTCCTCATGATTTTCAGATTTGTCAGATCCAACGTATGTTATTTTTTTCGGTTCGTCTTTGAAATATTGAACAAACTTCTGTTCAGAAGTAGCGATTGGTGAACGCGCTGTTACGCACCAAACCATGCTTAAAATAGTTAATAACTGTAATGAAAGAAGTTTAAATTGTATATAGGAAACCGCTCCATCAGCAAAAACACAGAAGTTTCCAATAAGACCTTCACTCTTCAAAAATATCTTACGAATCAATGACACTAATCAGATCATATCCTGAGGAAACTTGCATAAATAACGAAAATAGCATTGAGTTATGTAGTTTAAAATAAGCAAGTAGGTCAGTACAATTAACTTGGTATAAAGATTAAAATAAGTATTCAATGATTTATCTCGATTTCAATAATTTCTCAAGGATATTTTTTGTCAATAAAGCAGATATTTTCATATATTTTTAGGAGATCTTATTTTATCATAATAAGATGAAATAAAATTAAAATTAGGAACACTGCATTAATTTACCTTCCAATCCATCGTGCGTACCCACTGACAAATATTTGGTAAACTCGCCGATAGCCGCATGTCTAGTGTATTTATACAATGCGTATTAGAAATTATAAGTATTCCATTATGTACGTATCTGGTTACGTTTTAACAATAATAGTTGGGCGTGGGTGATTTACGTAATTGATAAGATGAAGATACAATCAATGCGCCGAATAATTGCACTATGATACATAACATTGTATGTCTAATCATCTTGTTATGAATAGTTTCTATTTGAAGCTTAAACAATCATTTGGACAAAATATGGAAAATTGGGAATATCCAGAGCGCACTCATCATTTATTTTATTTTACTTTTACATTTATTAAATTCAGATAACATCTATATTTAACTAGTGAAGTTGCTTATAAGTTATAACTGTGTTAATAAGATAACCAATTTCATTGCCAATATACGCATATCGTAGATCTAAGCTTATAAAAAAATACTAACTTTTCCGGATCTATTATCCCAAATCTGTTATCACAGAATAACAATCGAAATCTCCATTGATTTATTGGATTATATTGAAGAAATTGAACGTGGATTACTATGAATCCAGTAGGTAATTAATTAAATAGTTGAGGAACTGAGGCTAAACGAACTATCCGGTAGTTTCAGTAGAGCACTCTTTAACGCTTCGCAATGATGAGTCGTCAGCATCAGATTGTAAAATAAAAACTTCAAGTCAAATCTCTTCTTTTTCTATTACTAACGGGTGTTTTGAACGGTCCAAACAGCTCCAACAACTTAATTGCAGCAAAGAAGTATTTCAATCAATCAAAAAATTTTCAAGCAAAATGATATGCCTTTGACAAAATTATATTCTGAAATGTTATAAATAAAATACCAAATAATTTCATTTATATTTTATTTCAATTCATATCATAACAGAATAAAAAAAATATCCAGATCAATTTTCAAAACCTACATTTACTTATTAATCACAATGATTATTCCATTAACAAGTAACTATTATGCTATGTTACATGATCGAGTACAATTAGCGTTAATTTTAAATCGTGATAATCAATCAAATCTTATGAATAACTGACAGCATGAAGCTGTTAAAATAGAATGTTGTTATAATTCATACACTATTAACATTAACAACGATATAATGTACTTATATTTGTTAGTATATCGTTTTTACAACTTCCCACGATCCCAATTAACCACAATATTATAGGTTAATAATGTAAACACATTAAACATAAGTACAAATAAAGTAAATATCAACAATCATTTACATAAGTACCTAATATTTTTCTTTTTTACATATTTGTAAGTAAATTAAAGTTATGTTAAATGAATACAGATTTATGATTTTCAATACCAATAACTACAAAAAAGAAATACGAATTGAGAATGTGCACGCGTTTTTTAATAGGTCAAACGGTTTAAACAAAAAATAAACCAATAGACCATACACTAAAATAGCTTTATATAATATCAATTCTCAAGCCGTTTCCTGTCTGAGAAATTTTTCAATTTTCAATCATTTATGAGTGCATGAATGAATCAATCAAAATATCGAGAAAAGGTATCTCAATGATATGTTGTATCTTCATATTATACGTTATACGATACTGGGTGAGGATAAATAAACACTAAGAACGTCCAAGCCACATCTTTGGTTTAAATAAAAAATTTCGCTTGACTAGTAGGATTGCTGATACCTATCTCCAGATTTTCCATCAATTAAATCTAAAGATATGTTTCACAGATACTTATGAAGAGAAAACGTTGAAAAAAGCGTATTTTCTAGTAATAATTGGATATGATACAATAATACTATACAAATAACTTTTCACAAACACAATTTCTGCAGCTAGTTATTGAAAAATAGAATTAAATGGAAACCTAATTGCTAAAGAGATTTTGAGAAGGGTGAAATTTCTTAAACAACCTTTCCGCACATTATCTATATTAGCTGTTGTTTAAAAGCATTGTATATGTGAAACACAAAAGAATACAGTTGAATGTTTAAACAATTAAAATTACAAATAACAATGTACTCTCCAATACATTGCGATTATGAAATACTTTATATCACGTAAAACGCAAATTGTAATAATTATAGCTTAAAACTATAAGGACAAACCGACAACCAACTTATTTAATAACAATAAAATACTCTATAAACATGCCCAAGCCGTAGCGTAAGCGTATAAATAAACTCTAAACACCATCAACATCTTAAAATTAAGCAATTAAAGTTATTGTGCAGATTCAGTTAGCTATACATTATAGACTGGGGCTGATCTTTCAATCGCAAATCAATGTTCACCAGATAATGGTTATTTAAGATATGTCGCATAAGTATGCAATATGTGTTACGCCCAATCAAGAAGGAAGGAATCTTCAAAATGTGACCTGTGACAATGGAGAATAATTAAAAAAATATTAATGACTCCTTTTTAGTTATTATTATAATATTGTCGAATTGTAGGCTAAGCACTGATAAATATGACGAAAAGTAAGACTTTTTTTTAAGAAAGTTCCTTGTGGGTTTAGTTATGTAAAGTCTATGATTGGGTAAAGAGACTGCTTGCTTTGACTTTTATATTAGTATATACTTTTTGTTATTATCTGTATTTTATCAGTATGAATTAATGCGCTTTATAAAAGTGCTCCAATATAATGCTTTATATTATGTTGTTATCAACGCCATCTGGAGGGCCAAATTTCTCTAAACCTATTTTTCGTATCGAATAACGAGTTTTATGTGCGAGTTTCTTAGATACAATATGTTTGATTTATACATATATTTACATATTTAAATGAAAGCTATGAATGTTCAGTATAATTGTAATTTCAACTCAATATTATTTTTGTTGTCTAATTAGAACACTAGACAGTATTTTTGAATCCTATCGGAAATCGTAATCGGGATTGATCGTATTTTAATTATTTTACAACTATTCTAAATACATATGGATATAGTGCACTGTTAAGCATGTTTTTATGTATTTCTAGGAACATGTTTTTTAAATAGTATTAACTATTGAAAAATTATAGTCAAACTCACTTCATTAAATGAAAACATCCAAATCTAATAATATGTTTCATAGTCTTTTATGCGTATACTTTTATAATTTCCTCATTAATTAATTACAATCCAATGCAGTTCATTTTGTGAGTTATAGAAAAATATTGATTTTTCAGATATACCTAGTCTTGCCATAAATATTGTAATAAAGAAAAAAGAAAATTGTTAACTGCAAATAACATTTATTAC
>NC_052109.1:4705166-4727231 GCF_012273895.1 Zerene cesonia
ACAGATTCGAAATTCAAATGTAATATTTTTTTATAATTAAGTGTAACAGTATTTATGGCCAGACTAAGTATAAATGTTATATTTTGTATTGTGGTATATTTTAAAGCCACATTTTAAATAAAGATAACGAACGGAGAACACACGAGTATACTATGCTTTATAATTTAAATGTAAGAGATATTTGACTTCACTTATACCCCGAGATTAATATATTTATAATAATGATATAGTAATATACTATAACTATGTTCAACATGTATTCTTGAAGGATTATAGGGCATACTATTAAGTTTTATATGATAAACCTAAAACGCAATGCTATTAATTTCTAGTATAAAGTAATTTAAAGTAATTGGCTTTTTATTAATTTACTATCGGCCCGCCCCGGCTCCGCCCGTGGTACATATATAGCCTATAGCCTTCCTCAATAAATGGGTTATGTAACATTGAAAGAATTTTTCAAATCGGACCCATGGGTCTTGAGATTATTACGTTCGAAAAAACAAACTATTCAGCTTTATAATATTATTATAGATTTAATAAATTGATTCTAACGATCTTCCAGTAATTTAAAGTGAAATAAAGAATTAATGGGATATAGAAATCATTAAATGATACATTCATTCCTTTCTGCACATCCATCAAGAACTACATGCTATATTTTCTAGGACTGTAGGAGCGACATTACTACGGAACATTAAAGGAACTAAGAATTTCTCTTCTAAAAAGTTTCAAATCGAACGATAATTGTAAGATTACTATAGTTATTATAAAAAAACGGTTTTTAATATAAATAATATTCGATGGAATGCACCTCGCGCGCTGATTGATCGAATGAATCCAAACTCAAGCTCAAACATTGAATAAAAAAAGTATTGAGTTTGAGTTTGGATGTAACGGGTTAGGTTTAGTTTATTTTAAAACTATACGGAAATAGATGCCCTAAGGGCTCCTGCGCTTCGCAACTGGCACTTGACGTACCCAAGCATCAATTTGACCACTTGCCATACCGCGCCATGACAGTTGACAGCGTTACGGGCGTGAGATTGTAATCTCTGCGATAGATTATATTATACTAGCTGCGCCCCGCGGTTTCACCCGCGTAAGTGCGTATCCCGTAGGATTATCGAGATAAAAAGTTGACTATATGTTATTCCAGTGGTCCAGCTGTCGTACCAAATTTCACTGCAATCGGTTCAGTAGTTTTTGCGTGAAAGAGCAACAAACGCACAAACATCCTTAAAAACTTTCGCATTTATAATATTAGTAGGATCTACCGGAAAATAATGCGTTCAATTGTGAGTTGGTTTCGGAACTCAATCTTTCGACAGTTTGAAATGTCGCGAGTTAGATTATTATCTAATGTTGTTTACAATTTTACAGCGACATACATATGAAGATGTTACAGAATCACATATAGTTATATCACCACCCTCGTATTAGTTGTATGGATTTGTAGATAATGCAAAATAAACTTGAAGTAATATAGATACATTTTGAGCACGACTGGAATCTTGCGTATCTTTTATAATGGTTTCTTGGTAACGTCAATTCTGATCAGTCAGAAACCGCCGTGGAGATTTGGAGCACATTCATGGTGAGTACACAAGCATCGATCGATTGTTATATACCCTATTGGATAAGAGGTTTTCCGAGTAAGTATTAGAGGAATTTGGGTTCACGAGCCGGTCAACCAATATCCACAATATCCACTTTCAACACACGCTTAGAAATCGTCAAGCTAATCTGGAATCCTTAAAGGTGAACACTTCAGACTATCGACGGATCGCTGTGTACCGTTAGGTACGCGAGCCGGTCCTAAATTATCCACAATATCCACTTACAACACACATTCAGAAACCGGCGAGCTGTTCCAGAAAGATCGAAGATGGATATGACATTTAGGGTTCGAGAGCCGGTCAACCAATATCCACAACATCCACTTACAAAACACATTCAGAAACCGGCGAGGTGTTCCAGAACGCTCCAGGGCGAGAGCACCGCTCAGTTCTCCTTGGACGGCTGCACCGACCAGCCGAGGATGCGCCGGTCGAAGCCGCAGCTGAAGAAGTTTATGTTCGACGTCATGTCCTCCGCCCACGCCACTGACGTCACCATGCGACGGTGGCCCTGCAAGTGCGAGTTAAGTTATATTCATGTGCCTGCTATTTTTCAACCCATTTCGAATAAAAACTACCAGGTCATCAAATGGACTGTATTTTTTTTTACTTTGTTACCTCAGAACAGCCGCCATCGAAGTTTAGATTTCAGTCAAAAAATAGATATTAACCATGCATTGTGTAAATAAGTGATTGATCACACCCATGAGCAGGATACATAGGTCTAAAAAGGGTATTGAAAATATAATCTACATCAAATAAAATAATCAACAGAATTTTCCAATTGTCTTTTTATCAGATAAAGACATTTCAGACTTTTTTACTTGCTTTTTAAACCTATGCGTACTGTGTACGTGTGGGAAATTCTCTTTTATGTAAGAGCAGGCAACCGATCTGGTGATTCGCGAGCGATGGCTCGAGAAACCCTTAACGGGTGGGTGATGACCCACCCATTAAGGGTTAATGGCAAAGGACGTGTGTCTACAAACGCGTAAGCCACCACCGGGACAGAGATGAGTACAGGATTAACGACGAGATATAGGAACCGAAATGGATCGATGAAAAATAGATGGGAATGGTGGGAAAGAGATAATGGGTCGGAAACAGACATAAAATTTAATTAAAAAAAACATTATTTCTACCGAAAAATAAGGGTAGGGGAAATCTCGAAGATCAATGACCCACCTGTCTACTGGAGCGCGGGAGCCTGGCCAGCCGCTGCCCCAGCAGGTCGAACAGGCGCACCTGCCGGTTGTCGTGCGGGATGGCGATGAGCCCGCCGCCGCTCACCGACACCCTGTTCACGGACGAGTCCGACCTGATGGTGGCCAGCGCTGAGCGCATGTTGCGGACGTCCCACACCTGGTTGGTTCAAATATTATATGTCATTTAGGGGTAAGCGAAATAGATGTTGGCCGATTTTCAGCCTCACCCGATACGCTCACAAAATTTTATGTGAATCAGTCCAGTCGTTTCGGAGTACGGTAACAAACATTGCGACATAAGAATATTATATATATATAGATCATATTGTTTGGAAACTTGGTGTGAAACAGTGGAAAGATTAACTATTTTATATAAATTTTTTCTTCGTTTTACCGTAGCTATAGTTCGGAATCTTATACCGTGACAACCCAACGTCAGAAATCGAATTCTTCCATTTTTTTGTGTTCAGACTATTTAGACTCTACTCTTAAAATTTTCTTCGTTATTAATAAATTGCATTTAATGCAAATCAACTACATGTACATATATTCTTATACGCGAAACTTTTTAATTGGAATATTATAACAAAATCTTCAAGACATTAATTAAAAAATATCAATATGTATTCAGATTATCTTACCTTAACTGACCGATCATCTGATCCAGACACAACTTTGTCCTCTCGTGTGAACACGGCTGATGTGACACTCCTAAGGATATAAATCATTGTGTAGTTAAGTAACATAATACTTAAAAAAAGAACTTTATGATGAAAATATTGAATATAGTATATATTATAAATAATATTTATTTTAAAGTATCAACAATAACAATAAATTGGAAAAATAATTATGATGTAATTTTTATTAAAACTTCTAAGCATTTTATTATTTAAATCTTAACGCTCATACTATAAATTGTAAAATAACATAAAAATAAATGAATTTACACATTGACATACATTTACATATATAATTAAAGACAGAGCAGATCAGTGGCAATTAGATACGCAAAATAAATGTTACATCACGTTTTCACATCTTTATCAATAGCAATGTTCACATTAACAAAAAAATCAAAAATAAAAAAAACTCACTCCGTATGTCCCTGGAACACAGATACAGAATGTATCGGTTCTCGAAAGTCCCAGAGCCGGAAGGTCGTATCCCTGGACGCGGTGACCACCAGCCGTGAGCTGTGATGAGCTGACGCGTGGGTTAGTTCGTGATCGTGACCTGGAGATGTGAGAAATTGTTATAAAAGGAGTATTAAGGTAGAGATAAAAAGAAAGAGAAACGAAAAATATTATACAGTTTCTTTTATTTGGATATGGAACTCTAAACGGGGTGATAACAAAATCATGAAATATCTGAATATCCAAGATATCTAGACACTAGAAGCTTGTAAGTACCAAAATCTCGGGTATAAAAAAGTATTATTTAGAATGGTTATATAATTAAGAAGCTTCCAGCCTGCCTAAGCAGAGGAAAAGATAAGAGTTTGGTAGAATTTTCTAGATAAAAATTGTTCTATATCATTTCTTGAATCACAAACTATCTTTTGTCATCCAAATCGGTTCAGTGGCTTAGGCGTGACCAAGAGACAGACAGATAAAATTATTTCCGCGTTAGAATATTAGTATGGATACTTATATTTTTATTGTAATTCAGCCAACAACATCAATTATATTGTCACCTTGAAATTTCATTAAATTTCTTACTTATAAATACAAAATGTACAGTTATGTCCATAATTAAT
The DNA here is from genome assembly GCF_012273895.1 of Zerene cesonia. NCBI lineage: Eukaryota > Metazoa > Arthropoda > Insecta > Lepidoptera > Pieridae > Zerene > Zerene cesonia. Next base: position 4,709,750 of record NC_052109.1, read on the forward strand.
ATATAACTAATGGTCAGCATGGAGAATGAATTTGTACAGTTAAATAGGTACTCAGTATGCTCAGCATGATATGCAATTAATGAATTACATAATAAGCAATGGATTAAGAAATTCAAGACTTTTGTTTCACTAATTTATATGTTCTTATATATTAATGATGCTCATAAACCACATTCAATAAATGTATATAATGACAATGTCCTTATTACCCATATCTTTATGCTAATATTGAGGCAAGCATAATTATATGGATGATAAATTATGGTTTATAAAAAAGAAAAAACTATTTACTGATCCTTTGATATAAAAATTCAAAGCAAGAAAATACCTGTTAATATTTGGAGACAGTCTCCCGTTTCTACATCATACAAATTAGCTGTTCTATCCCATGATGCAGTGATCACATGATCGCCACCAGTGAGCCAGTCAGCTGCAACCACCACACCCAAATGTCCCGTTAGTTCTGTGAGCGGTGTACGGAGCACTTCTGGCCTCTCGCCTTCACCTAGGCTCTCTTCACCACCACCTTCGAGTTCCTCCTCAGAAGATTGGCCACGCTACACATAAATATGAAAATTTATTGTTATACTTCAATTAACACTAAATGTGCAAAATATCTGCTACAAGGTTGTAATATTTCACTCCCTAATAAATAGTTAACCTAGATATATCTTATTTATGAATTACTTATCCATTAATATATTATTTTGAAATGTTCAACATTGTTAAATCATTAATGTAAGAGTGGGAATAGATTAGAACTTTCACTTGTATTAAGAACATTTAGCATTTTTTGTTTTTAATATTCCAAACCAAATATATGTGGTAGTCGAGCACGCTTCGGTACGAATTGGGCCAGCTCGCACCGGGGAAGTACCACACCCCCACAGAAGACCGGCGTGAAATAGCATTCTGCTGTGTTTCGTTCGGTGAGTGGGGGAGCCGGAGGCCCATATCCTTTTCCTTCCCTTCCCAGTCCTTTCCTCTATTCCTCTCGCCAATCCTTTCTTAATCCCTTCCCAAAAAGACGGCAATCCATTTGTAGAGGCGTAAGGACTGCAATGGACCTTATGCCTCTATAAATGTTCATGGGCGGTAGTATCGCTTACCATCAGGCGGCCCACCAGCTCCATTGCCGACTGTGTCATAAAAAAAAAAAAAAAAAAAAAAAAACAAATCGCGAACATGAAGATTGATGTTTTATATCAACCTGATTTTAATACCAATGAGCATATTGGTGTACCATTTTACAGAACAAATGCGCTATTGGTGTAACATATTACCATGTCAAAAGTTTCATATAAAACTGTAACACAATGAAATATTACAGATCAACACTCAATTGACCTAGGACCCCTCAATTCTATGCTCACACATTAGCCACTATGCCAAAAAGGCGGTCAAAATGTTATAAATCTTTTTACAATATTTTTTTTTATAATCAACCAGTATCATTTAACACAAATATAAATTCTCAACTTATAACCAGTTTTTGATTATAGGCTTGTTATTGAAATAAGCAGGAATCTTTTTAATTAATTCTATTGAGTCTGCTATTCTTAGTGAAAATACAAACCGGTAAATCCCAATTGACAGCAGCTTGCCATACATGTGCAGTATTATCACCACTGCTGGTCAAAGCAATGTCCCTGCTTGGATGGAATTTGATAGAGTTGACTGAACCAGAGTGACCAGTGTACTGCAATAAGCACTTGCCCCATTCCACACTCCATACACAGGCAGTGTGATCTGAGAAATATAACAGGAAATTGAATACTAAGTTCAGGAACAGGATATTCTTTATTTTATGTATAAATAATTTATGTTAATGCTATCATATTTTAGGTTTTTCAATATAAAAAGAAAAAGACAAAACAATAGATAATTTTTTTGTAATCCTTTTTACTTTTGTTTTAATGAAACATGATTATGAAAAACAACCTGTTATCATGATAATTAATCTAAGTTAATTCCCACATCTCTTTAAAATTTGAATTGTGTATTGTTTTTGTATAACTGATATCCATATATACCTATTTTCAGTTTTGAAAATTTCTTTATGTTCAAACCAAAGTCCAGTCCAAACAGACAAGTACTTTAAATTATATATGTGAATGTGAACCATGCTTTCTTCACTTTACTATACCACAAAATATCACCATGTCATTTTCTGGCACAATATATTATTTAACTGCATACAGAAATTTGTTTGTTGGTGACATAAGGTCATTGATATTTACCTGCTGAGGCAGTTCCAAAGAGTGCTTGACCAGGTCTGGCTGATGAGACATCCCAGATACCATCCTTGTGTCCAGTAAACTCTCTAACAAGCTGACAACTGTATGAAGGTGCTTTAAAACTAGACACAATCTTACTAGTCTGCACTCTTAATTTATGACTGGTTTTTACCTTTTGCGAGTTATTTTGTGATACTGGAAGATCAAGAGATTTTAAATCCAACGATGGACAAGATTTCATTGATATCAGCCTCATTATATTCAAACTTCTTAACAACAGAAAATGGAACACAAGAATGAAACAAATCTAAGAATTTATCTTATCATAATTTGATACTACATTTATCTACCATTTGATTTGATAGCTTTTTAAATCCATAGAAAAAGTATTTCTGTGATTTCAATGTTTATCACTTGCTGTTAGCAATGTTTTAAAATTGGAAATTCATTATCATGTTTGATAGCTGTTCAATAAGATTTTTTTTTTCAAAACTTAATTGTAATTAATCAAATGAATATATATATCTATCTATGATAGTATGAAACATAAAATTTATATGTTTTAAGACCTATAAAATAATATTACTTACTTTTTGCTTTCGAATTTTTTCCTGATGTCTCAAATTCAATATAATCAACATTTTGTTTGTCACCAATGCAACTCTCTCTCTCAAGTTTTTCACTTAAAATATCAATTTTCTCTTGCACTAAAACAATAAATATAGTATTAGCTCTAAAATGTTTTGCTATATTTTGACCATACAGGCTGTCAGAACCTTGAAGGTTACAATAAAAACCAAAGGATAATCCTTAAAAAAACATAAACTTGTTTACTTACAATTCAAATTTTCTGAATAAAGAAGGTCAAATTCTTTTTCTATTTGAGAAAATAACTCGTGCAATCGTGATCTAAACACAGGTGGAATCGATGTCTCAGAATCTTCCATTTTTAAATAGTTGGATAAGCCTTCGGAACCCTCTGTGAGTGCCTGAAGCCTTCGTTTACTAGATTTCATGTTTGGTAACTAGGTTTAACTCTTGCTACACAGACAGGAAGATTCAATCAACTATCACATTGCAATTGAAACGATTAATACCGAAGATTTTATAATAATAATATAAGACGTCTACTACTAATGATGAATATGAAGTATTAACAATCGCAAACACGTGTAGTGAATTTATTTATAAGAAGTTAAAAATTCGATCACTTCATAACAATTTGCAACAAAAATATTGGCATTGGGCAATTGGCATACGATTGCCAATTTGATAATTGACATTTATATTTTTTAACATAACATTTTATTATTTATGGACGTGTGGCTTTCTTGATGTAGATTGTTTACGTCATATAAATTTTTCATGTTATGCATAAAATTCCCGTGTCACAGATTTAGTTACCAAACTCCTCCGAAACGGCTGAACCGATTCTTGTGAAAATTTATGTGCATATTAGGTATGTCTGAGAATCGGCCAACATCTGTTTTTCATACCCCTAAATGATAAGAGTAAGGCAGAAAAGCATTTGCTAGGTCAACTAGTTTCCATATATATAAAATTCTCGTGTCGCAATTTTAGTTATCATACTCCTCCGAAACGGCTGGATCGATTCTCACGAAACTTTATGTGTATATACATAGATACAACCATATAGGCAATATATATAACCATATATAGTATAACTTGTCCTATTTATATTATAAATGCGAAAGTTTGTATGGATGTATGGATGTTTGTTACTCTTTTACGTAAAAACTACTGAACCAATTGCCATGAAATTTGGTACGTAGACAGCTGGATAACTGGAATAACATAAAGGCAACTTTTTATTCCGATATTCCTACGGGATACGGACTTACGCGGGTGAAACCGCGGGGCACAGCTAGTAAGAAATAAGATTTTCGTTGCCATTTTCGCATAAGCACTTGTTACACTACGTTTCTAAATGTAGAAGCAAAGTTAGTAATTATAGGATCACACTATCCTAAGTTTAGGTACTGATTTAGATAATGTACATTATGAGTGTTTAGAACAAAATACCAATGGATTCAGAAATAATCTAGGAATGGATACGAGTTCGTTAAATTACATATTAAAAGTTAAAACCTATGATAACGAAAAATTAAAACTAAAATTCAATTCAAACCTTTTCTACAAAAATTGTCCTTGAAAAATATGGGCTATTCCTTAGAGTCAGTATAAGTAAAGTTATAGATTACTAAGTGTGATTACCTTCCTAAATGTATTTCCGATTAGACTCTTTAATATTTCAGTCAGTCGGAAACCATCCTGACTCCTAAGTTTAGGATGTTTAATCGCTGAATGCGATACTTTCCTAAATTCATTGATAACTAAATTAAGTCGGCTAATTTTAGTGTAGTGTAAAAGGTGCATTATAATATGGTTCATAGACAAAAAATTTATTACCTGTGTTATTATGCTTTTTTAAACCAGCTGTACAACGTTTATCTTCTATCTGTGATAAAATATGGCTGCCGCGTAGTTGACGAAAAACTGCCAAAGTTTGTTAGCAAATTTTTATTTAATGCTTTAGTTTTAAGATGTCTTTTTCTGATTTATATGCGAAATATAATTGTACCTATTGCCAAGAAGAAATAAACGGTGTACGAGTAAGATGTGCAGAGTGTAAAGACTTTGATATTTGTTTGCAGGTAAATTACTGGTGTCCTTGTCATATAGTTTGAAGTTTTGGCGCTTTATTTAAATTTTTATTGTTTTGGTTTCGTACATTTTCAGTGTTTTTCACTTGGTGCTGAAATCGGCCCACATAAAAATGATCATTCCTATCAATTTATGGTAAGTATCTTCATACATTTTTATGAATAAAAAATTTATACATATTATTTTAGAATTTTTGTTAATTTTATTATTATTTTAGGACGCTGGCGCATTTGGTATATTCTTGGGACGCAATAATTGGTCAGCCAACGAAGAAGTAAGATTACTAGATGCAATAGAACAATTTGGGTTTGGGAATTGGGAGGATATAGCTAAGCATATAGAAACACGGACACCAGAAGGTATAGTGTTGAAGTAAAGGGTATAAATATATATATATATATATATATATATGATTATTATTATCATATATATCATAAATATTTCTGATTGCAGAAGCCAAAGATGAATATATAGCAAGGTACCTGGAAGGTAGCATAGGTCGAGCAACATGGGGAAATGTGGAAAGCACCAGTCGACCTTCCTTGCACTGTCCAGATAAAGACCAAGGGCCCCTCAGTCCTAGTGCTGTTTCACGCCTTCCACCTTTATCAATTTCTGCCGATGAAGCAGCTCAACTTGGATATATGTCAAATAGGGATGACTTTGAAAGAGTGAGTGTAATCCACAAAACATAACATAAAACATTTACACGGGAAATAAATTGACTGATGAGCAACAGTTTATAAAATGAAGGATGTATATCTCATTACAGCTTTATAAAAATTTATTGATGATTCTTTATTTCAAAATTTTCAGGAGCATGATCATGAAGCAGAACAGTTAATATCAACATTGTCACTCAATCCAGAAGATGATGAGCTTGATGTTGGTAGGTTACAAACATAGTTATTCTGTTATTAAAATAAAATACGTCTGTTTTTAGAAAAGTACTGCATAATGCAGCAAGCATGACATAGTCACTGTAAATGTAATCGCTATCAAACAAGAATTACAGTATTTATGGAGTTAGAAGGTTTCCGTTAGGTTTGAGTTAAGTTTTCTTCAAACTACTAAAAATCTATCACTGATATTGTAATTGATTAGAGAAAGATCACTCACCTCAGAAACAATGCTGCTCCTATGCTGATAAACAATATAATTTAAAGTTACTTGGTAAATGTTCTTCACTTTGAAAATGGTTAAAACAATGTTATTCATACTTTTTTATATTCATTGTCCTTTTAATATTGCTTTAAGTTTTCATGGTATCTGTTTAATAGAGCAAACACATACTACATTGTTCTTAATGTCTGTATTTATTAAGACCTAACCTGTTACTTTTCAGCCCTCAAGTTATCCCAAGTGGATATATACACCCGGAGGCTTCGTGAGAGAACAAGAAGAAAAAGGCTTGTAAGGGATTTTCAACTCGTTTCTGTTTTCTTTAATAACCAACGCAACAAACAAAAGACATTGGGAAAACTCGCCAAAGAGAAGAAGTAAGTCATATGTTTATGAACTGCATGAATTTTCTAAAGTGACTGTATGAAACAAATAGGATAAGTTTTCAATAAAAATACTTCTGAAAGACATCATTCAGGTTGTAAAAATTGTATTTTGATTGGCTCTAGAACTTAATACATATGACTATGTTTAACCCTGACTTTCTTTGTTATTCAAGAGTTTTAATTTACATGGAGCCTATTGACCAGGTCAGTGTAATATATTTCCTGAAAAGGCATATCATTGAATCACTCAATTTCAAATATTTTTCACCATTATTGTATGCACCCAGGGCGTGTTCAATGTTAATAAGCATGTGAATGATGCGCAGGGAGTTCACGGAGCGGCTCCGCTGGACGGCGCAGTTCTACGGGCGCGCGGAGCACACGGCGGTGGTGGCGGGGCTGTGGCGCGAGCGCGAGCTGCGCGTGCGGCTGGCGGAGCTGCACCGCTACCGGCTGGCGGGCGTCACGCGGCTGGAGGAGTGCGCGCACTACGAGCAGCACGCGCACCACCGCCGGCACACCGGCCACGCCGACGTGAGAATGCGACTGGTACCTTTGCTTTTCGCTGTGCGGTCACACGCTACTTTGTTTGCTGTGAAGTGACAACTTATGTGAAATGGTGTGGTAAATGATGGAAAATTTTAATGAATTCTCGCAGTTATTAAATATATATGAATTATAATAGAGATATAATAGAGAGTGAGAGTGAGAGTTGTTTAAATAAGTTTTCACTTCAATAATGGGCATTTTTTTACGCATATTGATATTAATTTGCATGAATTGATGCCACACAACGACATTATCGTTATATGATGCGGGTACATGTGGATTTTGTTTTCAGCATCTACCCTCACAAAGTAAGATCGACAGCTTGGTGCTATTGTTGAGTATAGTGGTTATTTGCTTACTTTTTGTTCATTAGTACCAAGCTATAGGATAAGTATTTCGTATCTTGTTAAAATAACAGAGAAAATGAATTGAAAAAAAACGAAAAGAATTGTGATTGTTGTAGAGTACCATCTATAATTGAAAACAATGTTTTTAATGTATGTGATAATGCCGTTGTACACATATTTCATACTATATATTTCATATTTTTCTTACAAATGTGGGTAGTTTTAATGTTGTCCTCAGTCATGGTCGACACTTTCATCCATTACTTGTGCATGGTTTAATAAGACATACGCTTCTGCTTCCGCGATTTGTTTCGTTGGTAGCTGTTTAACTATGCATGATGATTCTCATAGTTAAATGTAGCGGTATAATATATCATGTTTTTTTATTATATTCATCTATTCTGATGTTTTTTTTTTAATTGCTTTTTCTATTAGTTATTAAATATTATAATATTAATAGAGTAATATTGTGTACGACATTGTTCGTATTTGTATTTCAATCGGAGAGTAACTACAAATGTAAAGTAGTTCTTTTATCGCGAAGTTTAAACCTAATTATTGCCTAAAAATGGTTATGACTTACGATACTAAAGTTTGTTTGCATAAAGAAAAAAATGTATATTTATTATCTGTATGAAATATCATATTCAAAAGATTTTTATGTTTAAAGTTGGCACTTTACCAAATATTATTAGCACCAAATATAAAGTTCTATCAAGATATAAAAATCTTGTTATATCATATTTCTTTGTTTAAAAAAACTGTTTAAAAATTCGCTTATTCTTCTTTCATTAATTAATCTAATCTAATATACTTTATCTGTGTTTTGTAATAAGTGAATACTAACACGAGCCCCTCGTGTCGTGTAGTTGTGTGTTTGATCCCGTATAACAATTGTATTCGCCAGGGCAGCAGTGGGTGTCTGGACACACAGACAAAAGAGCAAACGCAGACCGCGCAGCAGCAAAGAAAAAAGTAAGCCTTTTATTTACTTTCTGTATATCTGTCTAATTTAAATTTGCTTTGTACCCGACTCAATAATTTTATCAATTTTTTTGACATATTAAGATTTTAGAGAGAAACTAAATTTTTTTAGTCGTATTATTAAAATTTTATGTCTTGGTTGATATATCATCAAATTCCAAACATATACATCACAAGTACGTAATCCCTAGCAATTACGTGCTTAAAATATGATTTCAGTATACAATCTTTAATACATACATATTTCTGATACAGAGACGTCGAAAGCGTCTCAAGTTCCACCAGCCCAAGGTGCACACGGGACGGAAGTACCGCATGTGGCTGCTCCAGAAGGAGCTGCTGCAGCGCCGCCGCGCCGCACCAGAGACAGCTGCTCAACACTAACGAGGCTCAGGTGTGTGGGCCCTTGTAGCATACTAGGTTATCCGGCTCGAAGGACCAGTTCATTTTTTGTACAGGGAACCATGATAAGGTTGTTGCCTGGTTCCTGCCGGTTATTTTTCAGCCTTAAATATATAATTTCAATATATATTTATATATATGCAATTTATTGCTGATTAAAAAGGCGTTGTATTAAGAAGCTTATGCAATGGTATTTGTAATTTTTATTATTTTTCTAGGCACTATTTTCTCGTAATATAATTTTTTTTTTTTTTTTTTTTTTTTTTTTTTTTTTTTTTTTTTTTTTTTTTTATGTTACAGTCGGCAATGGAGCTGGTGGGACGCCTGATGGTAAGCGCTACCACCGCCCATGAACATTTGGAGAGGCATAAGGTCCATTACAGACCTTACGCCTCTACAAATGGATTGCCGACTTTTTGGAAAGGGATTACGGAAGAATTGGCGATAGGAATAAAGGAAAGGACTGGGAAGGGTAAGGAAAAGGATATGGGCCTCCGGCTCCCCCACTCACCGAACGAAACACAGCAGAATGCTATTTCACGCCGGTCTTCTGTGGGGGTGTGGTACTTCCCCGGTGCGAGCTGGCCCAATTCGTGCCGAAGCGTGCTCGACTACCACATATTAATATGTAATGGCATACAATAACAAAATATTGTTACGAAGTGGTCGATTCCTATTTATAAAATCCAATCATTTTAACTATTAGGTACTACTTATTAGGAAGAGAAATGCAACTTTTTTTGCATTTATTTATTTCCCATCTTAGAACAGAGTACAATCTAAAATTACGATTATCCAGATTTTCTTATTGTCAAAAATATTATGTTTCAGTTATGCAATACGCTCAGTCTAGCCCCAGCTCAATATATCACACTCAAGGGCATGCTCCTGCGCCGACCGGCAACGCCGCACTGCGAACTGGACCACGCGCTAAAGCATTACCTCCACGCCGCTGGTTGGATACGAAATTAACATCAACATAAGGATGAAAAATCACCGTGAAAAATTTGGACATGTGAAAAATGACAGGGAATCCCTGTTATATTTTGGTACAAGTGAAAAATAACAGATGACTGTCTTTGCACTATAAATCAACTCATTTCTGTGTGATTTGAAAGTGATATGAATATCGCATGTATAAATCAATTGTGAAATATCTATATGTCTATCTATAAACGAACATTGTGTGTAGTATGTGAAACATTACTGAGTGAGTGAAAGTTTAATCTATCGTGAAACCCGTGCGTGGAAACTATGGGTTTTAGAAATCATTTTACCTTGAAATCGCATTGTAAAAATATTGGACTTGATGAAAAATTAATTTGTATGGATCAGATACAATCAGTAATCTGTCAATTACTTTATTTTATAATTGTTTGATGCCCTAAAAACGAGGTAAATGTATGTATATGTATTTGAAAACTAAACAGTGCCTATACACCATAGATTGGCACTTAACTTAAAGTGCGTTGCATACGCGAACGTAAACGTGCATTACTAAACCATAGCTCATCATTTTTGCTTGTAAGCTGTTAGTGCCATCTTTGGCTAAGATATAGATGCCCTTGGTGTATATTACTTTCACTAGAATTTCATGACTTATATTAATTACATTAGGTCAACTCTAATATTTATTTAAAATGGCTTGTTAATCTTGAATAAAACTTCTGGGTCATTAGAAAAAAGACGCATGCATAATATAATTTCAGTTTAAATGAATCAATATAAATAATAATTAAATATTTGTTTGTTCCTATATAACAGGAAATTTTAGCACATATTTATTTTCGATTTTTCATCGATTATGTAGGCACTATTTGTAAATATAGTAATATGGTTTCATAATATTTTAAATCTCATGCAGAGAAGTAAGAAATTTACTTGAATATTATTTTGATTATAGACAATTGATTTTGATTCTAGCAACAACAACATTGCAACAACTCTTCAAAGCTCTTTCTTTTACAGGCACTATTTTAATATATGTGTAAAATTAATTTTATTAGCTATGGTTACGTCTACTTGGTGGTCTACTTGGCCAAAAACATAGAAACTCAGTATTTAAATTACTAATAAGTAGTGAATGTATAAAATTGATATTTTTAATTGTCTAGGCTGTTATATAAGTATTTAGATACCTCATTTCACAAGAAGAATCATAGAATTCTCAACTAATTTGTATTAGTTAATTAAATATTGTACATATAAAGTATATTGTAATTTTCATGTCTTTTTGTTTGTATGTTATCTATTTATAGAATATTAAGTTAAAATACCTTATCATTGTATGAGATATATCTCTTGGGTTTAAATGTTGAAAGTTGTGTAGTACATAAAAAGACATTACCTAAATATTTAAATAGAGTTAAACGGTTGATTCAATATGATTATGTAAAATTAAAAAAAAAACATTTAATAGGATGCATGTTGGCTCATATATTATAATATGTATAATATTTTAGTTATGTTGTGATTATCATATGATTGGGTTTCAATGATCTCTTTAAGTGTCACTATTGCCGTTTTTTGTATTTATAGTTTCAAGTTATATTATGCTAAGCTTAAGCAAGAGAGTCCCGGGATTTCATTCTGCGCACCCCATTCCTGTAGTGTTTGCAAGATAAAAAACTATGTCCTTTTGGTACATTAGTTCCCGAGATTAGCGCGTTCAAACAAACGAACTTTTCAACATAATATATTAGTTTAAATATGCGCTTTTATATAAAGCAGTGTAATGCAATAGTGAGTTAATATTAACAAGAAAAATTTAGGCCTATTGTCCACTGATGCGTCACATGACTAATGCATGCAACCTACAAATGGCGATATGCGTTTTTTACATATTTATTATGTCCAAGATCACGTATCACGCTACAAAAACTTATTTTTTCTCTTTCGAGAGTTGGTCGAGTTGTAGTAGCGTGCAGCTGGGTGACACAGTTATGATTATTCCTATTATTAAGCAAGATGCAACTATTCATTTTGCAATCGTCAATTGAGGGAGTGTGCGCATGATGAGCCTATTACGTGGACAATAGGCCATAAACTGCCATCTCTATTCAATGATGTATATTGGAAAGCGAGAGAGAAATATCCTTTGAACATTTCTGGATGTCTTATAAAGTGTCACAAATGTAAAAATAAATAAGGTGTAGTTTAATTAGCTATCCACTACAGACGTGTCTAAACAGTAGGGATTTCTATGTTATGGGTACTTAATACAATGGCTACTTTTAACATGTAATTTATAACTTTGGCAAAAAAATTGTTTTGGGTAAAAACAAAGATATACATAATACAAATATTCGAATGTTCTAAAATTAATTTGATATCGTTAGTATTCGTAGGTATAATAGAATGAATGATGACATTTAAATCGATTTACAGCCTTATCCTGTACATATGTTTAAAGTACAATATATTAAAATGTCATTTTTAGGTTATAATAAATATAATGAGTATTCGGGGGGTAATAAAATTATTTAATATGAACTGCGTTTTCATTTATTCATTTCGATTTATTAGCAGTTGGTTTTGGCATGTCTTCTAAAGAAGCTGGTGCAGGTTTTGATCGAAACCACGAATGCCTTAATGCCTGAAATAAAATGAATGATATACGTAAATAAAAGGTAAAATATTTTGAATTGTTACTATACAATCTTCTTTCAGAACCAGGTAGTATTCATTCAATACCAGAAGCTGCGAAAAATATAGTTGAAAGAAAAATTTACGTCTTTGAACAAATTCTTAAGAATGCCATTTAATTCACCATAGTTCATGTCTCTATATACCTGCACATATATACATATTATATGAAGTTACTTAAAAACAATAGCATACTTCTTTAGCCGAGATCCTTCTCTTTTCATCATATAATATGAAAGATTTGACAAAATGTATGGCCTCCGGGTCGACCCCTGGGAATATATCCGTCCAGGGCATTGGCGGAGACTCGGGGAATGTTATCTTGTGATAATCGGGTAAGTCGGAATGGCCTGGCCAGGTTTCTTCTGTGGGTGTGCCCAGATGCTGTAAAACTATTGCTAGCTGCTCTATATCTGATTCACCCTGCAATTTGAAAGACTTTGAAATTATTATACATAAAACTGTGGCTCTAGATCAAATCAGACAAGCGTGCAAAAAATTACAATTTATCATTGGTGGAAACGGTGATCCGGTGTCCAAAAATTAAAAGATTGACAACATGTGACATCTGCCAGCCCCGAACCCGCACTAGATCAGCGTGGTGAATGCCTAAACTCACATAGGAGGACCCTGTCGTTGCAGTGGAAACATATATGTCGATTTTGATGAAGATACTTACGGAAAATAGTGGTTGCTTTGTTATCATTTCTGCCATAATACAACCTACGGCCCATATATCAACTTTCTCGCTATAGTATCGGGCGCCATATAGTAATTCTGGTGCACGGTACCATCTACAAAACATCTCATTAAAATTACTTTTTTTAGATCTACAATTTAGTATTAAAAGCATTAGTATTGACTAATATGTTAAAATAAGTTTTCACTTTCTATTTTAATAACGATTATAAAAAAAGTTGCTGTATGATTAAAATGTTGAATATACATTTACAGTTGAATATAAACACATAAAATATTAATAAATACCTCGTGGCGACTTGATGGGAATATGGCCGACCGCCATCAGGCCAGTATAAGCGTGCTAATCCCAAATCGGCTATTTTTAAAATCCCTTCGTGATTTATGAGTAGATTTGCAGGTTTGAGATCCTTTGTTAGAAATAAATGAGATATATTGATGCAAATGTTTAAATAAATGTGTCGCAGTTAGCTTTATATTTATAAGCATTTAAAGTCCGTCAAAATACCTTTTACTTACTCTATGCATTACATAATGAGCGTGCATATACCGCGTTCCCTTCAACAACATCTGGGCGTATGATTTAATTCTAGGGACTGTAAGTTCTTGTTGATTATGATGCAGCATATCCCACAACCCGGAACACATGTACTCCAATACTAATACAAGGCTCATTCCTCGCGGAAACATGTCGTAAAGTTTAATTACCTAAAATTAATAGAATGTAACAAAACTATTAGGTACTTTGCTTAATTATCATAGACCGCTGGATTCAGACTACTGCTGCAGCTACAGTTTAACGATCAAAATGTCGGTAAGATTCGAAGTTTTTGTATACGGAACGGTTAATAATTAAACATCTCATAAAAAATTCAAAATTTACTTACATATTTACATCGTAAAAGCTGCAGTGCCTTTATTTCTCTCATGACATTGACCGGTATTCCATCCTCTAGATTTTTGATGAGGATTTTCTTTAAAGCAACTTCTCGTCCGGTTGGTAAATGTCGAGCTTTAAATACAAGACCATGGGCACCCTCCCCTATTCGCCCAACAACGGAGTAGCTTGATATATCTCTGTCCATTTTGTTACTTAGAAAATAAAATTTTTACTTTGTTTTGTTGCGCGAATGTGTTGCTAAGCAACCAAAAAACACTGGCAAATCCAACAAAAGATACTTATCATCAACAAACAATAAGACACACAGATGGTATAAGATTAGAATTAAAGCACATTTATCTTTACAACACCTCTTCTGCTACTCATATGTTAATTTGTTCAGTGGCGTACTAAGGGGCTATGCGGGGTAGTGCCCCGGGCCTCAAGCTCAGAGGGCCCTCGAATCCTTACCAGAAAATCTCAATCGAACTCAACTTTTGAAAATTTCTCCCATTTTCTAAATAAATATGACTCCCATTTTCTAAATAAATATGACAGGACACTGCAGTCAAACGATTCTCGTTTCGCTCGAATCATCTATGCGTTTGGATACGGTGAAATGCGCATGACCGTTGAATTAAATGTGAACTAAGTACACGTTAGTTTGAAAACGTTTCTTGAGCTAAGCGACATATTTTTGAATGAACAATTCAATGACATTTTATTGAGAAAATTCTCTATAACCTATGTTTTAAGTAATGTTATTATAAATAGTTTATTAATCATCACATTATTTCTTTCAAACAAAATTATGATTAAATTAAAATAAATATTATATTGCGATGAATACAAAATTTGTTCAGTTGAGAATCTTGAAAAAAAAAGCATTGCTCGCTGTGGGAACGAACCCATACCATATGTGCGATACGTCAACGCTCTACCACTAGAGCTACGGAACACATTTATTATATGAGTCGACTCACATATATTCAGATAGATATACGCATATTTGAAACTATGCTATTAGAATTTTTAAAGTATATGTATATTTAATGATTTTACTTCAAAAACCTTACCATTTTTGATAGCAGTGGGCTCCATTTTTTTATTTGCCCCAAGGCCCTACGTACCTAGCTACGCCACTGAATTTGATTCATAATCTGAGACCTAACTACTTTTTTACAACGCTAAGCTGACTCTGTTAATCATTTAGGGGTAAAATAGCTGTTTGCTCTGCTCTGCTAGCTTGTATTCTCTGAATACCTACCCGACATGTACATAAAATTTCAAAATAATATGTCTAGCCCTGTCGGAGAAGTTTGTACCAAATAGCACGAAACGACAATTTTATATAATAGATTTAATGTGCGACTCCAGTACGCTTCGGCCCTACTTGGGTTTGCTCGCAACGAGAAAGGTATCACACCACTCTCATAAGATCGGCGTAAAATAATAGTATGCAAATGTTGCTGAGTCATTGCACACATTGCAATCATTCGGGGAGTGGGCGAGCTGGAGTCCTGTTTCCTTTTCCCCACCCTTCGCAGTCCTTTATTCACGTCATGAATCCTTCCCATATCCCGTACTTCTTAAAAGCGGGCAACGTATTCGGTATTTTCAGTGGCTCTACTAATGTTCATGGGCGGTAGTGATTGATTACCATCAGGCGAACTACCACTTAGATTGCCCGCAATATTAACATAAAAAATAACTATAACCTGACGAAGAGTAAGCTGACATACGGAACGATATGTTGAGCAATTGATCTAATGTCTAGACTAGAATTTTTCTTAGCTCTGATACCATGCACAATGCGCCTGTGCACAAAACGCGGTAACAAAAACGGTAGATATTATAATATTATGGTATAATGATTATGAATTAATTGGAAACATGAGACTTATTTTTTAATTATTTAAAATTAGTGTTTTCGTATTATGTACATAACTTTAATCCTACAAAAAAAATGGGACGAATTTTCTCAGGTCTCAGACTATCTGCCGAGGGGGTCGTGAATGAATTTTAACCAGCTCCCGTGGCCCCCTCACTAAAGTGGCTCGACGGAACACAGTGGGGTTTTGGTCGGTAAGAATCCGACATAACCCACGGCTCCATCCCCGGGGGCCATTGGGTATCTATGCAAGATTTCCCCACTATAAAAAAAAGGGCTCAGACTATCTTCATACAAATTTCATAAGCCAGACACAGTTATACTTACACATTCATAATTATAATAGGAATAAGTAAGCATTGCTTAAATTCGTTATCATGCCACACAAAAAACAAATTACTTTTAATGACCTTGCTTGGAACACTTGTATTTAATCTATTATGTTTGATTAAGTGTGTCGTTCAGGTTACCAAAGAAAGGTCGGTACCATTTGTACTTCAGCAACTTGAGACGCAAGTCGGATAAAGGGACAAGATGATGTGGCTACGTCGAATTAGTGTGGTGTTTTTATTATTCATTGCTAGTAAAGGAGTTCAAAGCGCATCTATATTAGCACTTTTTTCTTCCTTGTCCTTCTCTGATCACCTCGTATTCAGGAGTTATATTTCTCTTCTTGTTCAACAAGGACATTCTGTTGTCATGATGACCCCATATCCAGGTAACTTTAATCCTCAAGAATTGGAAAGAATAGTAGAACTCAATGTTGGAACTGAATCGGCGCCATTTTGGGAGGAATACAAGAGACTATATACTGATACTGACGACTATTTTCCTCGATTGAAAAGCATAAATGATTTATCTTTAAAATTAGCCATTGCTCAGCTAAAATCGAAAGTGATGACATCCCTGCTAATTAACCCAAATGTTAAATTTGACCTCGTCATAACAGAAGCTGATGTACCTCTTTTGTATGCGATTGCTGAAAAATATCAAACTCCACACATTTCTATTACTGCGTCGAGTGGAAAAGTCCACCAGTATGAATCTAAAGGCACTCCCATTCATCCCATACTTTATCCAGATGTCAATGCCTTAAACCACAGAAATATAACGGGGTGGCAAAAAATTGTTGAGCTCTATCGTCATTTCAGCACAAGAAATGAATATTACAATAATTACCTTCCCCTTTGCGATGTTGCTGCTAAGAAAATGTTTGGACTCAAAAGAGACTTAATAGAGGTTGAATACGATATCGACATATTGTTAATAGCTAGTAATCCACTTTTAATCGGTAATAGACCAACTGTTCCAGCAATTTCTTTCGTCGATCGTCTTCAAATTAAGCCAGGATACCCCTTACAACAGGTAGTTGGATATGTTTAACTTATTACAGTTAATGAGATTGTGTTTTATTGCTTAGATACTAATTAAAATTATAATTTACAGGATTTGAAAATAATTTTAGATTCAGCGCCGAAAGGTGTTATATATTTCAGCTTCGGTGCAATTCAGGAACCTGAACATCTTTCCACCAGTATACTACAAACTCTAGCTGATGCGTTTCGAGAGATGCCGTTCACAATACTGTGGAAGATTGGCAATGCGACAGTGGTGAATTTGCCAGAAAACGTAATCACCAATGTTTGGTTTCCTCA
>NC_052109.1:4728231-4758598 GCF_012273895.1 Zerene cesonia
ACGTAATAACCAATGTTTGGTTTCCTCAACAGGAAATTTTGGGTAATTACCGTCTTATAATTTAGCTTATCCTAACTATGCCCAGAGATATTCAGCGACACACAGCTAACATTCCAACACACAACGTATACAGAAGTATTAACAGAAAATAATTCCGCGTGTACTTAATAATTATTCTACCATTCAGTTGTTTTTTTAAATGATATTTAATATCTCAATAAGGAAGTTTGTAATTTCGACGTTGCCAGCTTATAATTATAACTGTTTTTTTATATTTCAGCTCACCCTAATGTTAAAGCTTTTATAACACATGGCGGGCCACGTTCCTTAGAAGAGGCGATTTTCTACGAAGTTCCTATAATTGGGTTACCAACAGTGCGTTCTAGAAAAGTTTTTATTAGTGAAATAACTCGATATGGAACAGGAGAAATTTTGGATATTTATTCTTTAGACAAGGAGACTTTGAAACAAGTGGTGGCTGAAGTAGCAACCAACAATAAGTACGATTGGCTTTTTACCGTAATAAAATTACTTATTAGCGTCACAGTACACAGTAAAGTTACGTCAAAGTAAAGGTAGCTTATCTGTATAATATTATAGAATTCGATTAATTTGCTTTTAAGCCAGGTTCATGTTTAAGATCGTTCAATTATTGATGTGATTTATCTGCTCGGTCCCTATTGAGACATCATTTCATTAAATTGTTTAAATTACAATTCATTTAATATCTGTATTATTTTATAGGTATAAGAATGATATGATTAAATTGAAAAGTATGGTTGTGAGCCCCGTGATATCCGGTCCCGAGAACGCTGTCTGGTGGACGGAATATGTTCTACGCAATGGAGGCGCGAAGTATCTGCGTTCTCCAGCAGTTGGAATAACATTCGTTAAATACTATATGTTAGATATCGCTAGCATCTTGATTTCAATATCGTTTACTTTACTTTTGGCAACCTATTTCATTTTGCGAGCAATTTTCAGACGACTTTGTTCCCGCTTTGTAAATAAATTTGGTAATACAGGAAAATATAAAGCATTGTAATGTAAACAGCTACATTCCTTGAGTTAATTTATTATTTTCTGTTAATATAGTATTCAAATTAAAATATATGATTAAATGAATATGTTTAATAAATATGGATTTCATGAATGTCATCGGAATATACAGCTTTCAAATAATTTATAATGGTGCCACTATTAACATTTGTAAGTGTATCAAATTATTAAAGCTTAATTGTTTTCTTATACTATTATTCAAATCACAACCTTCACCGAATACCATTGTAAATAATAATAGTATTTTAGTTAAAAATAAACCCAAAAAGACAAGATTTAATGGTAAAATCAAATATATTGTCTTCTTTATACAGAATATACGTGATAAGGAAATTATTTAATCCTGACGATCCCAATCCAGGATCATAAGAATATATTCTTCTGAAATTATTGTATTGTCACCGATCCTTATTATGTACACACAAGGAGCTGTCCATTAAACGGGGGTCAAAATTGAGTCTAAAGCAAGTTACAAAGGGCAGCATTGTATATGAATATATTATATCCTACTTATTACATTATGATACGAATTGTAATTATAAAAAATACTCTTAAATATCAGTCGAGATTTTACTCAAACCGAGCTCAAATGCCTTGTTGCTATTTGAAGTTAATAGTTGACAGATTATGTCAAATGTCTACAAATTGTCAAAATTTGAGTTTCGACTTTCGAGTTCCGTAAATATACTTTTGTTTTGGGAATTTGAAAATAATATAAAATAAAATTGAATTGAATTGAAAATAATAAAAAATTGAGAGCATCTTAGTTGAGCGTTCAATCTATCAGTGTATGTCGTTTATTGTAAAGATACTGTTATTATAATAGCTAACAAGTTCTTGGTCGAATTTGTCTTCATACCCAGAAAACATGTCGACAGTACGAACTTGCCCTGGACTTTATTGTGGCCGAACAGAATTATCAGATAATTCCTGGAGTGAATGTGGAGCCTGTCCTCGAGGATATAGGACCAATGCATCGAGCTATTGTGTTGAGTGTGCGGATGAGCCAACCCTATACGACTGGCAGTATCTTGGTTTTATGGTACTACTGCCTTTAGTTCTGCACTGGTTCTTTATTGATATGGTCGCCCCTGGAAAAAAGTAAGATATTATGTATGAACTCCATTTTCAGTAATATCCAATTTAAATATTTGTTAATACAATCAAATCTTGGGTACCTAAAAACGAAAGCACTTGCTTTTAACTGTAACTAAGTAAATATCAGGTGTTTATACTCTGTTGCAACTGGTGTGAATTTAATAAAAAATAAATGATGTTAAAACCTGTAGTTTATAGCATTATAAAACTAGCTGTTCCCCTCAGTTTCACTCGCTTAGTGGTCCCTGTGTTATTCCAATTGTCCAGCTATCTATGTACCATATTTCATTGGAATTGGGTCAGTAGTTTTTGCATGAAAGAGTAACAAACATACACATACACATGAAATGAAATGAAATTCTTTATTGTTGTTTTGTTGCAAAAGGCAGCCTTATCACTAGATAGAGATCTACACATACATCTATCCTCACAAACTTTTGCATTTATAATATTGGTAGAATAACAACACATATTATGACTATGTGTTTTATATTTCAGAAAAGCAACAACAGTGACACAACACTTCTGTGCACTTCTGGAAGTATTGACAGGAACAATAGGCGCACTATTAGTGTTGCCGCCAACAGGGTCATTGGCTCTACATGTGTGTACACCAAAGGCCCTGTCTGACTGGTATACCCTGCTGCATAACCCTCAACCAGATTATAAGGAAACTCTGCACTGTACACAAGAAGCTGTATATCCATTGTAAGTTGTTGAATACATTGTGGGACAATTCATATATATGAAGCCAATGCAATAGTTACAATTTGGTTCTGAATATTACAAGGTAGTAGTAGAAAGAAAGGAACATATGCATGAATTGTCAGAACCATTTTGATCTTGAATTAAGTTAATAAAAATTGAGTACTTCTCTGGACAGTACTCTCTACATTTATATTTTTAACTATATAAACATTCTTTTCATCATCACCATTTCATTTTTATAGTTCAATCAGATGCCTTTTAATGTTCTTAAATGTATGTTCTATTTCAGATATACCATAGTTCTACTGATATATGCATTCAGCCTTCTATTAACTGTGATATTGAGGCCAATTTTGCTTGCTTGGCTAAAGAACAATGCTGGCAAGCAGGCTATCTACAGTGCTCTCTACTTCTACCCCATACTGGTCCTCACTCACACTGTGGCAGCTGGATTGATATGTAAGTTTATTTATGGACTTTTGTACTGTAAATTATGTTCTATTAAGCAATTATTTTGTATTCTCTGAACATAAAAAAACTCTAAACTTAATTTCGGTACCATAAACCTATTGCCACAAAAACTACTGAAAAATAAATTCTTTTTTGCCTCTGTACTAAAATCTGCTTTAGTTTATAAATATTGGATGGTTATAATGGAAACAATATGCAAATGGAAAACTGTATTCAGTATTAATTTGTTCCAGATTGTGCATTTCCCTACATAATTATAATTATATCAATGATGACATCAGCATCACATTTCTCGATAAAAATAGATCAATCAGCACCAGCTCTACTCGTTTCATCCGTGAAAAACGCAAGGAACCTCATAATTCTTCTTGGCCACTGGCTAATACATGCATATGGCATCATATCGTTAACTGGCTTCAAGGAACTATGGTATCTTACGCTGGTGCCAGCTCCAGCTCTGTTCTACATCCTAACCGCGCAATTCACGGACCCAATGAAGATTCACAATGATTGACTAGCACGGAGCACTTTAGAGAAAATGGTGCTTTTTTGATCTTCCGCTGCTCCCAATGAAGAGCCGCGCCGTGTTAGGCGCAGACAAAGACATTATAACAATGATTCGAGTTTGTTTACAAATTATACGTGGTAAACGTATCGAAAGGTCACTTTGTAAAGTTGTGAGTTTACTAGCTACTGACGAAATAAGGTGTTAAAGAACTGAACTGATATTGGAGTGCATGAGGTGTATAGAACATTAATTAATGTGGTTTGCACATGTGATATCTATTGTAAATATATTATATAGTAGTGATTATTTTCTTTCTAATATAAACAAATTTTCAGTGATAGTTTAAAAAATTATCCTATGGTTGAAATATAATTTTTAATATAAACTTAACTCATGTCATAGAATAGTATTCTTCATAAAAATGGAATTATGTAGATACTATGAAAGTTTCAGGTAATAGAGTTATTAATATTCTTACAATATTTGTACGAAATAATTCAGAATTTAGAATTAATATTATCGAGTGCAACTAATTGAATAAATAATAATTGTTATTTTGCATCAGTTCCAATGTTTTATTGTTAGTGTATATAAGAGTTGGAAAATTGGTGTCCGTTTCATTAACATAAGACTTATTATTCATGAAATAATTGGAATCGCTAGTTGCAAATAAATTATTGTAATCTAAATTTTTATTAAGATAATGCTGAATTAATCAAATTTATAATTTACAAAATAATAATAAGTTGTAAATAGTCATATCATTATATACAATTCTTAACTTAGTTAATGAAATATTGGCAATGTTTAGCTAGTTGGGATATGTGAAATGTTGGTTAACTAGATTTTGTAGTTTGTACGATTTTATCTGCACACAACATGCAGTCTGTGCACAACATGCAGTATATAATAAAGGGAAGTATAATAGAGTATAGGGAATTTTTTAAATATAAATTCTTTACATTGTAATCTGGGGATACCATGACGTCTTAAATCACTCTAGCTTAAAGATGTCATGGTTATCCCTTGTAGGCAAAAATAATCCATGTTATTAGTAAATAATTTAGATCAGTAGATTTTTGTACATAAAATATAAAAGTATACATTCATATCTACTATAATATAATAAATCTATAATAATAAAGAATTTGAATTTGAAATTGATAAAAAAGTGTAAGTACGACTACTCAAGGGTTTGCATATGAGTTGACACAATATGTATATGGTACAAAATATAATGTAAATTGTACAGTGTACATGGCACATGAAATTCCTAAAACTTTCGTTAAGGAGTGTTATATAATTTATGTATGCATATTTCCATATTTATTGCTATGAATAAGACTTTAAAAATCTTGTTCTTGTTGAATGTTTCTAGTGGATTTTTTTCATTAAGTTTAGAAATATGGATGAATGGATGTATGGATGTTTGTTACTCTTGTATCTTTATGAAATTAGGTACATATGTATATTGTAGTCGGGATTAGCGTCTACTTGCCCAGGCACCACGCAAGTGACACAGCGGGTTACAGCTAGTAATCTATGAAATTTTAATTACAGAGTCAGACTGATCGAACGGGGCAAAGGGTGAGACGCATGAGGAAGGAGCCCGAGTTAAATCCGCCATGTTGCTCAGGACCCTATTAAAGGGCTGTCATGCGCATTTTTCAATGTTTGCATCTTAAACTATTGTTTATTATAAATGATTAAAGGTTATATGTAATTTTGTTTTAAAAGTGGAACATAGTTTTTGTGCTGTGAGAGATTGCAAATCGTCGGCTCGTGTTAGTTAGAATCTGCGTGTTCATAATTATAATTGACCGAGTTGTGGCAACCGCGACATTATCTAGGCGTTTTCGTATACTTCTCTTATCTATCTCTATCTCTCGAGATATCGTATATTGTTTACTAGCTGTTCGCCTCGGCTTGCCCGTGCATATATAGCTTTTGTCACTCAGTGAAGTTGCAGATTTCTAATTGTGAAAGAATTTTTGGAATTTGTGAAGTTGTTTTTGCGTGAAAACGTTACAAACATACAAAAGTTTCCTCTTTATAATATTAGTGCAGATTGAGTAAGCATAAACAATAAATGGAAATAAATCCTATAACTTGTTTCCAAACAATTAAAAGTGTTCTTAAAAGTCACTCGTGTTGTATGAGAGATAGTATTAAAATAATTTTCTATCTATATTCATCAACTATCAAAAACAAAATAAAAGTATTGAATTATTGTCTGCTATTTATTTTTATGATTCCCCTTTGAAGATTTCGGGTGAATACTGTCGAAAAAAATTGTTGATATTAAATATCAATGTGTGCTTCTGAGAAAATGTTGGTGGATTCCAATGTTCGCTCAAAGGCCCTGCGCTCGTATAGTCTATAATATTATAGGCCCTTAGAAACCCTCGTATTTAGGTTTGATCGTGTTACAACAAAAATCTATGTTAATATGTATTAGAAAGAGTATTCAGTTCACTTTTTATGTGGTTTAATTTTGTTTTAATTTAATTTTACAACACCGAGATAAGACATATTTTTAAGTAATTGGATCAAAACTAACTTTGAAATAAACTCGAATACCATTATGTTAATTTTCTGAGTATAGTCGTTATCACAATCGTTATAATAAGCTTTAATAACCTATTAAAATAGAAACTTTTTATATAGTAGGTATTGCTAAAATTATAAATATAAGCTCGGATTAATGAAATTACAAAGGGCTTTTACGATTTCAGCAAATATAATTATTTTTTCTCATTACTGACTGAGATTTATGGAGGATTATACGTTTATATAAAATAAAGGAATCTAGAATATTATTTCGAACCGCGAGTTTATGCTAAATACAAATCTCGTCGACAGAGATGGGTCGGATGAGCAAAATAAAAAGAAAGGGCGGCGTTTATGGAAGGTCTCATTATTAAACGGTTTCTTTATTCTCTGACCTCAAAAAATGTCTTTTGTGTAGGTTCCTCCTCTTAATATAGGTACTTTACAATTTTATGTAACGGTAGACTCCATTACAATATGCCTAATAAGATTTATCATGCTTTTAATTGAGGCTTTCAGACTTAATACGTGTATATGAATTGAGCAGAGCATTTTTCAGCAGAGCATGAAAATATTGGATTACCGTTAGCATGCACCATAGTTATATAGTTCCTGATAGTTTTTAGACAGAGTTCCGGCCAATTCAGCCCTAAAAATCTACTTTTTAAAAACATGTCATTCAAAGCTTAAACAGCTCAAAATCTTTATCGTGACCTAGTCTTCATTTCGTCCCTCATATTGTATAATCCTTCCTACTTCCTTCTAATATTATAAATGCGAAAGTTTGTAAGGATGTCTGTGTGTCTTGCTCTTTCACGCAAAAACTACTGAACCGATTGCAATGAAGTTTGGTACGTAGACAGCTGGACAACTGGAATAACATATAGGCAACTTTTTATCCCGATATTCCTACGGGATACGTTCATGTAGTTATGTATATTAAGAGAGCTACATGAACTAAATGCATGTTTCAATAAAATAATGCCTTCAAGTATTTCATGATTTTAAAATCATGAAAGAAGAAAAACGTATGATATGCACTCATATCGCTCATGATATATTATATGCTATGTAGGTTTAGAGTGCTAATTTGATATTGTTTTCAAAATATAATGTAACAAATTTGATATAATAGAAAAAAATTCATAAATATGTTCTGAATATAAACAGGTCTTTTAATGTTTAAAAAGTACGTAATAAGTATTTTGCCAAATTATTCTACAACATAATTTTATTTATTTATACTATATACTATAGGTCTAAAACAGAATAATGAACCGTAACCTAATTATAAGTTAAACTATTAGTATAATCAACAGATTTTTATTTAATCGCGTTTTCTTATTTCTGAACTTAATACGTACGCGTACAATATGAATGTGTGTGTGTGGCCTTGTGTACCTACACACGCAGCTAAGGTTGATGCATTTCGTTAATTGTATAAATGTGTGCGTGCGTCATTTTAGCTGTTCTTAGTTCACAATAACACTAAATTAAACGGCAAAATTACTCTTCTTTAACTCTGCAACGCAAAACTAGGTTAGTGTTCGTGGACATTTCAATTTACTGGATACGCGATGGCTAAAACTGAAGTCCGCTTTTCAGATGACTGAGCATGTTTCGATTTTTCATTGAATTAGTTTTTGACTCGCAGATGCATTGCGATTTGCACAGGGTGGCAGTTTTATGGTTAAATCATATTCGTAAAAAACGATTATACAATCGGGGACTATTTATTTCTTTATGTTACAATCGAGGCTATCAGTAGTGACAAAGTTTAAAACTTTGTAAAAAAAGGGTGTGTCGAATCTTGCCAAATAAGTCGATTGTCATTCGTTTGGTGTTTTTAAGTAACTTCCCATCTATTGGGATGTCGTATAAGAATCTACAGCCGCTATCAAAGGAGCCCACTTGAAGAAAAGTTTCGCGCGACTTCTGTAAATTGTAAGTAAACGAAGAGTTCCACAATCGCGGAGCAAGTCGGGCGGGCACGTCGACGGCTCTAACTTTGCCAAGTTTTTCCAAGAGAATACTTTATGCGATAGAGGGCTAATAGCTATACGTAAGTCGGGGAGGGCCAATTCTTAACTTTTTAAAGAGTAAAAGACCAAAGCTTTCGCTACAAGTTTTGGAATTTTAAATCGGGTAGTTTATGGTCGAATATTCATTTAGCTAGTTGAATTTAATTTGTTTAACGTTTTTATTATTTTTTTTTTAAATTATTCTGGTGTTTTAAGGCCCTTATATTTCAGGTGTAGAAAAAATACTTAGAAATAAGTATAAAATTTACTTTCTACCTATCAATTGAGAAGTTTGTTGAACAAAAAAGGTATTTTGAATATTGTAGCGTTATTTTTTAAACATAGAAATTCCATTATAGATGGGAAAGTGAAATTTCTCTCATGCCAATACACAGGCTGCTCGTAGGTAATCATCGGTACTAGTAGATAGTGGATACACTCGCAAAAGGATATTTATCTGGAGTTAGTGTGTTATGCCTCGCTTGTGTTATGCTTCTACAGTTGTTGTTTTGTGGGGTTTGTGTCTATATAACTCCTTGATTTTCAGGCGTGAGCGTGTTCTTATTGGCAATTTGTAGCGGATTTTTTTCCCTTTTTAAATTTTCGGGTTCTTCTTTAACTTTGCGCCTTTCCTTTGTTCTTTCTATATCTGTGGTAGGTATTGGGGATTGCTTTACAGTAAACTCTTTATACCTAATTAAATTTTAGTCATGCAAACGTAAATGAGAAGAAAATGGCAGAATGTGTAATAAAAGAGTGCGTTATTTTCGCTTATTTCACATTAAATAGCCATTCAAATTGGATAGGCAGGTAATTATTGCAAAATAATTAAGTTAAATAACATTTTAATAGCTGGTGACATAACCAGACATATTTGTGTGGTGAAGTCAATAAAGACAAAAGCAATATTATTATCAATGGTACTTTCGCGCTCGCAGGCAGCGCAGCTGTGAAATAATACCTACTTTCAGGTTTTAATCAAAGGCTTCATCGCGATCAAGTGATAAACGTAATAATATCGATGCCCACTTTTTCCAATAATCAATATAAAAAACGCCTTGATAAGTCGAAATGTGAACGTTACACAGTAAACGTATGTGGATCTGTAAACAGCAACAGTTTTAGATGTCGGAAATTGCTTCATCGTCGTCAGCATTCGCAATTTAACAAGTTGAACAAACAATTCCCGGCGATTGAAAGGCCTCGCGTGATTACCTGGAACCATCGGAAAAAGGATTTCATTAATCTCCCGGGGTTTATGTATTTTATTGAAAACGTTAGACCGCCCACACCACAACGAATAAAACATGCTATAAAAAGTGGATTCATTATTTACATTCATTGAAATGTTTTTTTTTTTCTGTTTTCTCATTTAAATGTTATAGTTTAATAGCTAACTCATCACTGATATAAATAATTATAGGAAACGAGAAATTGCGACAAAATGGAATATGCATTTATAAATATGCAGGTACTGTTTGGGTTGTTACCATGTTCCGTTAGAGAGGAATATTCATTAAAGAGATTCGTTTTAGAGCGTTCCCAACTGTAATTGCTAAGGCAAGCTCTATGAATTGTGGCTTTGAATGCCGTACATCACTGGCCCACTAATAAGTGGTTAGCCGCGCTGAGGCTTCAATTCTGAAGCAAAAATATTGAATATTCGCATCCGATGCGGTGGAGGTTCCGTGAGGGTGAGTCCCCCCCGGTCCATTAAGCCCCCGGCGCGTTATTCGCCGGAATAGTGTGCAATAAAATGCGAACGCCGACCGGTCAGTGGCCGCAGAAAAAATATACCCTAAAATTATTATTCTTTTGAACCACTAGATATGTAGATTGTAGGTGTATATGTGGAGTGAGCATTCATATGCTGAAAGCTCGAGTTCGCATGAAAATCGAGGACGCGCAAATAGACCAGTTTATTAGATTGCTGAAATTAAAATTCTTTCAAACTATGGGCGGCATGTAGATCCGAGTGGCACTCTAAACATTTGCGTAGAAATAAATGGATTTTCCCAGCACAACTGTACAGCTATTGGTAGGCTTCTATATCGAAAGTTATTTAACTCGTTTTATTTGCGTAGCCCAAAACAAACATTGTACCTACATATTGTAGTTTTTCGATTACTAACACAATAGAATGTGACAATGTTGGGTTTAAAAATATCGTCGAATTTCGAATTGGTCAAATGTTGTTGCATTCGTACCTATTGTGTTTAATCACGTTTTATCTTGTCTAAAACATTTGTGCATGTTTTTCCTGAAATGCAGCGGTGTGTGAAGTATTTTTACACGCTTTTTATTAGCTTCACCTGTATGTTTGTTTGTATGTTTGTTTGTAACCGACTTCTTTGGGCGCGATTTTGACCCACTTTAAACGGCCAGATTTCGTTCAAACTTTGTAGATTTATTGAGGACCGATGACAATACACAAATTTGATAAAATTATTCCATTTTTCAATTTGCAAAATATGATTTTTGTTAAAGCGTGTTTTTTAGTTTTTTTTAACTATTATTTATTATACCTGTCATACACACGCTTTAGTTGGTGCTTACATCCGGCTAATTGATAACGTTCCGTGCTATTAGTATGTGTGAAAATGTTAATGTTTGCATAAAATAGGGTAAATTTCAGATGCAGGTAAGTTGGTGCATAAACGTTAAATAATATTGTACAGTTTTATATAGTATGTATTACCCATTCCATACATGAAATGTTTATAAAGTGAAACACGTAATATGCGCACCTTTAAATACAAGTAGATAATAAGTATGTATATATTACAGTTAAAATATCTCTAAATTCTTTAAATGAGGCCGTGGATTCCACTTGCAATTGTATGGTAACCACTCACTATAATGCACGTAATGTAATTAGATGTATCAAAGGCAAATCAATTAATGTATTTTCATATGCATCTCACTATAGTACCTACATTTTAGGCATGTTTATTACATTATGGTATTACGAGGCTAATTTCAAACATAACTTAATCACTTTGGTACAATTACAGCTAGATAGATACCTATACCAACTATTGCATAGCTAATGAGAATTTTGTACTCGAAATTGACTAGGTTTTCATCTAGATTTGTTCACGCTTTCGACTATATGAATTCGATTTTGTGTAGGTAATATTAATCATTTTTCTAAATAGGATACTCATTGGGTATCATATAGCTATCAAACCGTGAAAACCTTGTTTTGTCGAAGCCGTTTATTTAAACGCTTTAGGACAGGCATAATAAAAATCACATAATTATACGAAGAAAGAGACCAAATATGTTGAATATTTAAATTTTATTTTGTTTTATTTAGTATCAAAATGTACATGTAAGTAGATAGATATAAGTTCATTTTATAAACGTTTTATAAGTCTTAAAAACACAATCAAAATAGATTGAGATATTAGGTATTTATTTGTTTCTCGTTTTGTCCTTCATAATATTTTTCTAAGAAAATACTTTGTATATAATGAATCTTGTTGGAGTTTTTCTTTATCATATTGGCATGTATTTGCTGCGAAGTTTCGATCGCATTGCATCTGATAGGTTATTCGTTTACGTCAGCTGTGCAGTGAAGTGCTCAAAGCAGGAAATATACAGGAAATTATTTTTTCTGACAATTGCACGCATTTATACAATGTTAAATGGATCAAACTAGAGACTCGTCTCAGGCAGGGTTATTGTTACCTATATGTATACCTGTTAATGTTATAAAGTACGGGTTAGTTAAACTTACATAAATACTAACGGTCTTATTCATAAAAAGAGCTCCTATCGAAGTTTTTAAACATATTTAGTTAAAGTGTTCTTTTGATAAGCTTATATGACGTTTGATATAATTGGTTATTCATTATTACTATTCGTTAATGTCCTATAACTAAATCGTTGCTGCCATTACAATTCATGCTTACCCAAATATAAGCAATATGTGTGTCCATGAAAGGTCTCAAAAGTTTCCATAAACGTAATAAATCAATATCAAAATATTTAACTTCATAATCAGCTCTAGAGATGTCGGTCCCCTTTCACCATAGAATACTGTTTTATTAGGGGATAAGGCCTCTAAACTTTTAGTTTTAAATAAAGGTTTTGTTCTAAAATGCGTTTAGGAATAAAGATTTTTAACATTCGCACTATAAGAACTGTATCTCTTATGTGTGCTATAACTTTTTATGAATTAGACCGTAAATTTCTAAACATAAGTAGAGTTTCCCATTACCTACTTTATACTTAATTAAATACAACTGCAATAAGTAGACAAATACTATTTAAATGAGCAAAATGCTATTTACTATATGTAACTTGATCTACTCGAATCGATTTGTTAAATTGTTTTACCATTAAATCTTTATCGAGTAAAGCTATTTTTCGAGTAGGTAAGGCTATTTTTTAATTTATGTTTTCATTTCACGATCACGCGGACGAAGAGAGCATAAGCGGTTATTATAAAAATAATAGGAAATTTGTTTCTACATTGAAGATTTTCCGTTAATTTAAACTTAATTATATTTCGTTCTCTGTAGCTTTTTACATTATAATGTAAATCAAAGGAAGTTAACCGTGCCAACAACAAATGTTAAAATTTATAATGTGGGAAATCTGAACGGGAATATATCCAAAATATTAAACCGCTGTTGAATTTATACATTGTGATTAAATAGGTCATTTTATTTTCAATTATGAAACACTTCTATAGGCGTATTTTATAAGCGTTATTTATACTTAATTGCAGCTTAGTAATATTATGCCACTTCGCTAGCCGACTCAGGGATTGAATTACGCGGTAGTAATTTGCGGAGTAACCGAGTCAAATTAAAACAGTGAGAATTTAATTAAATGTGTAAATGGGTTCTCCTGTAAAAATCGCGGGATGGAGCCGGCTCGAGTGCCTTCTGCATTTGACTCGCTCGGGAGCTCGAAATTTTTGATATAAGTACCTATGAATTATTGCTTATATCTGTATTTTTCTTTTCAATGCAGCTATAGGTTTTTAAATTATCTTTAGTTGCATTTATATTAATTGTTTCGATTTGTGTGTTCCACTTATTGCACAAAAATACGTCATCACGACTCATCACGAAAATTCTATTGTCTTGTTTTACTCGTACTGAGCTTACATTGTCAATATGCAATGTCTGTGAAAGTGTCATTTTCTGAATGATAAATGATCACGTGTATGCTTGTTTTATTATGCTATTTTTAAATGTCCCCAAGCGGTCGGCAATATGAACAGCTGTAAAGGCGCGGATGCATTCCATCCAATTTTTTATCCCCAAACCTACCAAGTGTAATCTATTTTTACGTATCTTTATTGCACTTTCGTCTCATCGTGTACATGAAAATGTAAGTAATATGTATATTTCATTTCGCATTCCAAAGGGAAATGGAATTGGAAAAGCGCGCGTTGCAGTGAAAGTGCCTGTAACAGACGCCATGCTGAATTCTTGCTTCGTATTGTTATAAATTATAATATACTAGCTGCGCCCCGCGGTTTCACCCGCGTAAGTCCGTATCCCGTAGGAATATCGGGATAAAAAGTTGCCTATATGTTATTCTAGTTATCCAGCTGTCTACGTACAAAATTTCATTGCAATCGGTTCAATAGTTTTTGCGTGAAAAAGCAACAAACACACACACATCCTTACAAACTTTCGCATTTATAATATTAGTAGGATTAGGATTTCGTATAGTACCATGGGCTCGATAAGTCGATAACTTCTTAACTCGATAAGTCCTTACTAATATTATAAACATGATGATATATGTTTATTTGTTGTCTATATTTAATGTTGAAGTATAATGATTTTATGGTATGATTTTGTTGCCCGAAGAATTATTAATTTGATTCTATAATCGGTGGTAATTATAGGAACTAATATTTAAATGATCTTGTCTGATTTAATTCGGCAAATATCAGGTTTGCTGTATTAAATATTTCAATATTTCATGATATTAAATATTTCAATTTAAGTTTTAGCATAGCAATTAAAACATATACAAAAGGTATTGTCATCTAAATGGAAGTCGTCTTTAGTTTAATTAATAATACTAGCATCTATCCAAATCTATTCATTCGACTTTGTTCATTATAATGTGCTTTTGTGCGTTTTGTGTATCCCTAAATTATTAAATAAAATAAAGATCACAACTCGTTCAAGTTTCAAGTTTCAGTGCATTTTTAATTTGAGTGTGAATTGAATTACGTCATCTTTTTATTTGCAATACGGATAAAAATTTCGATGTCGGATTTTCAATCGGCCTACAAATAGAAAATGCGCAACGCTGGAATTACGATAAAATACATAAGAAATGAGTATCTGAATGAACCGAATGAAATGTAATATTCATAACCCAAAAAGTCTTTACGAACTAGGGATAGAATATGCTGTGCTTAAATGAAATGAAATGAAAATGATGTACTTTACTATTTTTATCAATTAAATTTAACTGAAGAGCGTACCCTACTATCTAGACGCAGAGAGTTGCTGCCTGTTTTTATTAATTTTCTTTATAATAACAAATAATTATTTCATTTATTATGTTGTGAAATGTTTAATGTGCTGCGCAGTTTTTTTTAATTTTGTAAAAACTTATATTAATTTCATATGGTTTTATAAATGGGCGACTATTATAAACGTTGTACTAGTAGGTACTTTCGGCCGAATTTTCGACCACTGAACTACAATTCCTCTCGATATTACCACAACCATATCATAAAATACGCTCGTAAAAGCACTAAGTAATATATTTAACACCCCAGTAACGCAAAATCTATAAAATTACAAAAGTCGTACTATAAATATAACAATGTAACATTTTATGTTATGCTCGAACAGATTTATTTTAGTTTGGCTTGTGGTTAGCGTACGGTGTTATTGATGTATTTAACTAGGTGCCCTAATATTGTAAGTAGCTATTAAAAAAATAATATAGGTATGACAATTGCGAAAGCCTGGTTGTTTGCTTGTCTTTCTTTCTCGTTGCAACGGAACAGTTTTGTTGTATGATCATTAAGTCAAGATATTGGAGGCTTGGGAGTGAGATAGGTTTGATTTGTAGGTAATAAGGCCATGGGCGGGGAGCGAATTTATTTTATAAAACTGTTATAGTGTGTTAATTCATCTGGATATTACGTCAAATCTAAATCGAATGTTTTAGATTTAATAGAATATTTATATTGAGAAATTGTTGAGAGCAAGAATCTAATCAGTTGAAACAAAGGCAAATATTTTCGCTGTGATCTCGTAATCTACGTCGCCTCACGTACGCAATTTATTGGCCCCTCTAATACAGAACACATTTTCTGCATTTGACGAAAGGTGGGTATGGAATGGGGATGTATTCGAGAAATCTCACGCGTAATAACAGAACACAGGGATCGTATCTTACCATGTTATGTTGATTATCCTTGATAAATAAGATATCTGTGAAATCGAACAGTAATTGTATTGACATTCAATTACCTTCTTATTATGGAATGTTATTACGGTTTATTTATCGGATGATATCTTTAAAAGTACATCTTGATTATTTGCTTATTCGTTGAATTCATTATTACAAGCCTACGTAGAAAATAGTAATCTATTCAGTATTATTGACCTATATAAAAAATTAAAATGTAAATGTAATTCACAAATATGTTATTCAAATTACTTAGTAGGTTTTACATTTATTTCACTGTTTCATAAATCATAACAGTCATGAATCAGTATTGAAAAGCCGAGGGAATAGTATCTATCAAAACACCAAAAAGAACATTTCTCGAAACTGTGTCTCTTGAGTCTCTAGCATGTGAATAATTCAAATATGGGCAAAGGTTATAACGTCATAGAAGTATCTCGAAGTATTCATGAAAAATGTAATAAAGAATTTTTTGTATGTTCATATTAAATATCCGTCGCGGTGTCGAGCCAGCAGCTTGATAGTATAGCCTGGCGCTGCTCCAAACAAGATGGCGTATTTAAAAATATTCTAAATGACTTTAAAAATTTCCATATTTGGAATGTAGTTTTGAACGTTTATGTTTGCCACTCCAATTAGCTAATAAGTTTTAGTTCTTAGTTTTGGTAGTAGTGTTCAACGTAGAATCACTACGTAGTATAAAACAAAGTCGCTTTCTATGTCCCTATGTCCTATGTATGCTTTAATAGAGTGATTCAAGAGGAAGGGTTATATGTATGTACATCTATAAACTATTCCGAATTTAACTCGTGCGAAGCCGCGGGCAAAAGCTAGTAATAAATAAAATGCACCCTTCACATTAATATTATGGTTAACAATATCGAAAGAAAAGCAATAACTACAGCATAAATAGAAATTAATTCTTTGTCACCGCAAACCTACATGTAATTTACCCGAGAATTTCGACAAGGGAAGAACGAATTCCGAAATAAATTTATTCCACATTGGAAAATTGAAAATCTCAGGTGGTATATGGTGTCCAATATTGGAAGATCTTCTCAATTTCCCGTATCGTTGACTCGTGAAATATTCGGTTACCTAAAAGAGAGTTCATTTTAGCTTGGACACCAACACCTTTGCTTTGTATTCTCGTGCTACCTTTATTCCGGTACGATTTGTTGAAATCTCTTATAGAATACCAGAGTTCTTACAAAGAATAAGGGTATTTGGTACTATTGAAGTACCCATATGATAAATATTGTCATTTTAGTTTTATCATTGCATTGTCCGCTTTTTAAATGAAACGTAGGTATTCTAACCTATTTCCTATTTATCTCTGTGAGTATTATAGCTCGAGGAATCGTATAAAATATTTCGATAATATTTCCAATATATCAGTTGTATTGCGAAACACTTCAAGCTCATACATATATTGTGCCACAATATATCGAAGGTAATAAAAATACCAATACTGAGGCGAGACGAATTCCGATCTGAAGGAGCACAAATAAGGTTCGTAGAAATGTGTAACACGCTCCAAGATTTACAAGGCCTCGCATGTGTCGAACATTCATCTAGGAAACGTATCTGTATCACTTATTTTTAATAATGTTTCTCCATATACGTTGAACTATAAATTTGGAGCGGAGACACAATTTTCGATACAATTTTCAATTGGTAATATTGGCATGTTTGCAATGTTAGTTTCATAAATTGTTAAATTTATAGTATGTGTGATTTTATCAAGAGAAATGTTTGTAAAGGGTTTCATTTTAAATATATTTGTTGTGTAAAGTTAACCCGTGGCAAAACACTAAATTTTTTAAATTGAATAACCTATAAACTTTAATTTTTAAAACTCTCCAAACTAATTAATCGAATCCAATTTTTAAGTACTTAAACAAAATAAAATAACTCATTTGTAAGCACACAAAATCATCAAGTTAAATCTGATACAAAATATTTTAAATAAGATTCTACGTATCACTTAATATGCCATTACAGGAAAAGCACTTTAGCCTCTTTACCAACGGCAATATTTAACTCTCAAACAATGATTCGAAACGTTTATTGCGTTGTTGCTGTTCAAATTTCATCAAGTGGAAGGAGTTATTATGTTTATATTATTCACAGCCATCGTTTGCGACTACTTCATTTCCTGCGCTCTGAATTCTTATTGTCTAAAGCCTAACAAAATGATAATAATGAAACCTCTCACGGACCGGCACAGCGAAAGATTTATTTACGCTTAGAAACTCATTTGCTGCGGGTCCCGAAATAAAAACCGAGTCGAAAGCTTCAAAATATTATTTTCAACGTTACCGAGAGCGGGCGTGTAATGTCCCTTAATGCGGGGACATAAAAAACGCTCTCGACCTCAGTTACGAATGCGTTTTAAATGAACAGAATATTTTAAAATTATTGTCACTATCATAGAATTAGTTGCTTTTTATAGTTTATAATTAGGGCCTTTTAAAACAGGTCCTTTTGAGCTTCAAAACTGAGGGTAATGTGTTGCCTTCTCTTTAGGTGGTGGTAAATATTTAAATCAAGGTGAAAATTTTGCGAAATAAAAAAATAAGGCAATATTTCTATATAGTTAAATACATAGAAGTCTTTATTGCCAATAAGTATTATGGATGTATTATGGATAGTTAAGCATATTAATAAACTAACTTATATTTTTTGAATAAAATACTTAACTTTTAAAATTAACTCTGTTTAAATTGAAAACATCATACATAATCCTGACCATCGAAGTAACATTGTATGATGATGCGCCCCAGTTTTAGTTTTCCAGTATTCAAATATTGATGAACTCATAGATTATTCACTTATATGCTGGGATAAACCTGTACTAGGTATATTAGGTAATAGTAAATAAAAAGGTATAGAGGCAGTTTCATTACTATGTCTTGAATAACCTTCTATGTTCAGTCAACATGGACGAATAAATCGGATGGACAAACACATCACATTCATAAGCTTTAGTATAATGTATATTATAAAATATGATTATAGATTATGTAGAAATTAGTCTAGTTAGTAAGTTTTATAACATTACTATTACAATAGGATCAGACTTCAAGCTTGTCATGATGCAGATGACACGAGTTAAACGGTTTTCGGTTTGTGAAGTCTAGTTGGACGTGGAACTCACCCGCTAAATCGCTTGGATTCCTTAAACTAAGGGAGCGATATAAATAGAGACTAAGTATGTTATTATGTAGGTATTAATTTAACAAAGATTGGGTATATGTAGATTCCAATTCGATTACAGTAAAAGCTTATACGCAGTGTCGTAGTGAGCGGACTATGTGAACGGAATTCATTTAAAAACTCATTTCTCAAAGTCACGTAAGTAATGTTATAAGCTGTCGATTCAACACGATTCTACTTCCATTAGCTTCACCCAACAACCTGATTAAGGTGTAACTTGCTTAGCTGTTATTATAAATGTATTGCAGTCCTGTATTGTAGGTTCTACTTTGTAATTGCGTTGTTTCATAGTATATTAGAAAAGTTATTAAATGAAATAGATTTATTAAGTATACTATAACTCATGTTGAAGATTTTATTATTACAGTATGATGAGGTTTGAGTGACTGAATAGAAATTTAACGAGTGATGCAATGTATAACAGTTGACGAAATATTTTAATATTGCCGTAGCATATCGTCTTTGTAAGAAGTTTAATATAGGTTCAAATCATAATATAATGTATTTTTGTTTCATTAGATACCTATAAATGTACTTAAAGTGTTATAGTACTAAAAATAATATTATGCATAATATGGTATAAAAATTTCGTAATAAATTACATATTAAATCTTGAATACCCAAGCGTTACAAATACACGACATTATTTGCAGATGTCACAGCAATAACATATATAACATAACATTTATAAAGTATGTGATATTATAATATAGGGCACATTTATTGTATTGTAGATAGTAAGGGGTAGCAAATAAAACTAAATAAAATGAACCGCATTTTTATGCAGCGACTAAATATTTAATGCTGCAGGACCGTAGATAGTTAAACGAATAAATCGTAAATATGAATGCCAAAGAATTTATATACGAGCGGTATAAAAAGAAGCTGCGACTGTTAACATTTTTTTGCTCTTGGTTTTTTAATTAACAAACGCTTGCATAAAATTTTAGTTTTCTACGGAAATAACGACCTCAAAGGTGAAATTGGATAGAACTTTGTTTGCTTTTATTATTTGACTAGAGTTTCATTCATCATTAAATTAATGTGTTTTATGTTTTTAATTTGTTTTGTGTATCAAGTTGCACGCTTATTTTTATATTATATAGTTAATCCTCGGTTTATAGCACGTTTCCTTTGTAAACCGTAACTAATTAATGCGAATTGCATTTTTGCACTAATGGTTAAAAATGCCTGCGTTGCTAACGCTATGACCATTTAAAATTCATTGTAAAATAATAAATTTCGTAAAAACAGTGTTTTACCTCCAATTAATGTTTAACTGAATGAAACTACACTGACTGTGTTAAAAAAAAACTTAAAACTAAAAATACATACAATTTAACTGCATGTGCTCTCTTAATATGTTTAATAGTCCCTATAAGAGTGCCATACATATTCAAATTCATTTTGAAGGATCTAAATTTGAATCTCAAGACATATATTATGAACGTATTCACTCAATTCACAAGAATTGTAGAAACAAAATACCTTTTATAAAAGAAAAGACTACAAAATAATTTAAACATAATTCGAACTAGCTGCAATTCTATGTGTGTCGGTTTTATATGCATATCGTGTAATTCTTAATTGATCGTATTGAGGGTTTGTCAATAATAGCTGTTAGGAGTTTCTCTCAAAGCGATTTTGGTCTGCTCGGTTGAAAGGGGATTGCTGTCTGACAACAATCTAATCACTGGCTCACAGTCCACCGAACTTGGAACTGTAACCTTAAATATATATCATTTTCAGAGATTCTCAAGGCATTCGTGCTCTGATTTAGAATGGTTTCTTTATAACTGATGTAACGGCTTTTTGTCGACTAGTGTTTCCGTATTCCTGCTATATTTTCTGCTATATAATAAACTCTCGCTGTTTTAGTGGTTAGTGTGTTAAATGGTTCAAATTATACCCATTTTGAAATGTTGTTTACGTTAATAAATCGGCCGGCCTTTGTTCTATCCACTCCTTGGAATTATAGCATTACTACGTCATATTCTGATCGCGTTTTGAAAATCATCATCAATAATCTAGATAAATATGGAACGCATACTATACATTTTTATTTTTATTTTAGAACGGGCAACTGGGCTGGTCGCGTTGCAAAGGATTCTGAAGGGAATAAAGAAATGGACTGGAAAAGTCGAGGAAAAGGATACGGGCCTCCGGCTCCCTATGTACGAAGGAAACAAAGTAGAATTCGCATACATTATTTCTCTTATGTAACTTATATAATAATACTTTTAGTTCAGTTACATTGATTAACAACTTTAGATTTAAATATGTCATCGAACGCGAATGAATTAATGGTAAATGGCATATAAAGGTGGCACATAATATGTAGGTGTCCGTTGAACGAAAGGTTTCTTTCAATAAACAGGCAAAGGAAATCGGAACTGCACGGAGTCGCTTGAAAGCTCATGTTAGACTTTGAAGCAAATTTATTTGTCTATAATAGCGATCTTTATTCCGATACAGTAGGGTTGTCTTTTGTTTAAACTGAATGGCAATGTATTTGTGAAGTCGCATACGATTACAGTCGGCTCGCTTAATCAAGCCTACGTCGAGGACAAAACAAACGGACGAAGTAACGTAAAGCCGATGTAGCTGTGTTTAAAAAAATAGTTGAGCTCGTTAGTCCACATACGTTTTAAAATTTTTTTGCTACAGTAAATATTTATATTTGTATAACATTTAGTCGAGTGTTGGTTTATGTGAAGTTCGTATGTTACATGATACAATTTTATGACGGATCAAATGTATTTAAATCATAAAGTAGTTTATCATCACTAGGTACATCCAACCAGGGATTTTTAGAAAAATATTTTTTCAATTAAATGGATATAAAAATATGAGATCGTTGATTGTCGTATTTATATATTTAAATATATTCAATTTTATTTCAGAATATTTTTTTATGCAACGAGAGCTTTTATAATCTGTACATTCGCAATTACAAATACCATACATGATGCTAGTCGAGGGTAAAGTAATGTTTAGAATAGCTTTGTATAAATAACATGTTAATATGAATAGTGGCTCATAGCTCGTCTTTTCATTTCCATATTATAGAATTGGCGTGCAGAATTCTCTGCGTTCCTATTAGAAAATTGCAATGGTAATCGAGGGAATTCAATTGTTAAACGTTAGTGAGTTATGTTGGTAGTCTACTGCTAAAATCGTTTATTTTGGTATAGAATATCCCTTAATGGCACCGAAATAAATCGTTTCTATTTATAAATCTGAATGTTATGAGTATAAATGTAAAATTTGTATTCCTATTAAACGATTTTACCTCTAATCTCTATTTAATATGTTGTATTAACTTTACCTAAATCTCATCAACTCGTTAAGACTCACTTTAAACGGATAAAATGTATAATTTTTATTTAAACTTTATACAATCAAAGGATCGGTAACAATACAATAATATCATTAGTTTATCTTATTAGCCTGATTAGAATTGCCAGGATTCACTAATTTCCTCATTCCGATTCGGAAAACAGTGGTAAATGGTAAAATTTGGTTATAACTATTCAAAAGTACGTCTACAAGAAGTGTAATGAAATTAATAAATGTTTTGAGTTATTGAATTGTAGCGTTTGAATCTTCTGCTCTTGTTTATGGTTCCTTCCCATTCACTTATTGAAATAAATCTTAGCAAATTTATATTATATTTTATTATTAATAAGAATTTTAATCTAATGAAACTTCTTTAGAATCGTTGTGATTTCAAACCTGATGCAACGGAAAAAACAAAAAAACGACAGGTAAGAGACACAAATACAAAAATGTGTAGATAAGCCGGCAAAGAATGAGACAGAAATATATTTTTGTGTTAATAAGCCTTTCAAACTAAAGGTCACGTCAATTGCATCATCAATTGCAGCTAGCATTTCTTTTATGGCAAAGGGAGCTGGTGGGTCGCCTAATGGTAATCGCTACCACCGCCCATGACCATTTTGCAGAGGCGAAAGGTCGTTAGCAGATCTGATGCTTCTACAAACATAGAAAGGATTGAAGGGAGAAATAAAGAAATATTTGAGAAGTGAAAAAATAAACCATATCACTATTGAGATATTTGTTTGATTTGATACTATAATCATGTAAATATACATGCATTTGGATTGAATTCGTCGCAGCAAATGAATCAGTAACTGTCTAAAATCTTATCCAATGCAGAATCCGATGAGGTTTTTGATATAATCTTAAATGCATTGATTTCATGTTTTCTTATTGAGCCTATTCATGAATATAAATTCAAACGTATTTACAATTTACCGTAACGCAATTGTAGATTTGTAAAATTGTATGTGTTTGAAAGATTTTTGCAATAAGTATCTTCACACGGTTCCAATGTTGCGGCAATTAAATAAAAGCATGTCACTCACCATACTATCTCTAAGTAGAAAATTTGTGGATATGTTCCTAGTTGCAAAAAATTGCTTTATTGGCTGTTTGTCCAATGTAATGTAATGCCATTCAAATATAGTATCACAAAAAACAGCAACTCGAATAAAACTGTATATTTAAAGGTAAAAGTAAAAAGTAACATACAAAAAGGATCAGTAAGAATTATTGTTATTGAATAACACTAATTAAAACCATTCTATTTCAAATAACCAATCGAATAACTAGCTTCAAAGTGCTTGAATAGCTTGTTTAATTAGTAGCTATAAATAAAAACGAGTAGAATACTTAAAGGTTCACAATGTTTGTAACTGGCAACAACATATTTGCAGTTGGACGGCATCGCGTAAGTAGGTACCTACTGCTCTTTAACGATTCAAGAGGAGTGTACGTAGTTGAAGTAAAATTTTAATTAAAACGGCAGGAGTGTTATAAAACACCCCAGCTGTAAAAGAAGAAGTAGCAGAGGCTAGTTCTTTGCGTGTTAAGTTCTTTATTTAGTCTAGGAACGGGCAACAGATTGTAATTTACTTTGCGAGGCTTTCAGAGGCTCGGTACTCAATGGATTCCGCGTTAAAACCGCGTAATTACGGTTTCGGAACTGAATTTCGTTGGCAGAATCTTTATTGACTGTCTGTCGTAAAGGGAATGCGAATTTGAGGTTTTATGCTTCGATACGGGAGTGGATGATTTTCAAATCGCATATTTTTAAGGAAAATACTTATTTGTTATCGTTGTAACATCGAAAATACTGATCTTATAATCGTTAAAAAAACATTTTTATATAAAGAAAGTTATAAATTCATAGTTGTAGTAAGAATATACATATTATTATATATATACATATTATGATATATATGCGTTATCTGTGAATTGTGCAGCAGACAAACAAACAGATAGTCAGACATTGGTGAAATAAAATTTATAATAAAAAATACTAATCATTACAACATAGTTATTTTTTTTATTGTATGTGGTAAATAAAGTACTAGATCACTAGGTACTTCCCCCATTTAATATAAAGTACTACTATAATATTCCCATACTATTATCCTACTATATCTTACATCGTACTATTTCATCGTTCACTAATTACAAAACATTACAGCAGTTACAGTTTCGCGTTAATACATCAATCATACATTAATTTCACTACTGTAAAGTTATTAAAATTCCCAGCATTTTATTGTTTCCCCGTTCGCTTTTAGCGTCCTTTGTCTGGTTGGGAATAAAAAACGCAATTTCAAGCACATAAACTACAAAAGGCAGTTTTAAGCGCGCTTACACTTGTACCAAATTATTGTGCTCTTAATGGCTTGTAGCGTCGTCAACCATTTGTTTTGTAACACTATTGATCTGAAACATCTGTCACGATTGTTTTGATATAGATGTAAATTAAGGCAATTAAATAAATGTGTTTTATCGTACTGTGTAGGTAAATGAATAATTATAAGTCGTCCTTTAATTATTCATCATACTATGGCATATTGTTGTTTGTTACATAAGTACACAATATTATAGTATTTTGCTCAATAATGCTATTACGAATATTTGCCCGCGCTTCGATGACGTTCCGATCTTTATAACAATACTAGCTTCCCGCTGGCGGCTGCGCCCGCCTCCGTATTGTTTTTACCTTTTAAACCTTACCTGGACTATTCAGAATGCACCGATATCAAGTTTATAAAAATCAGACCAGCCTTTCTCGAGTTTTAGCGAGACTAACGAACAACAATTGATTTTTATGTATAAGAAGAAGATAGGGGGAGTGAGATCCATGAGTAAGGTAGCCATATAGCTCAGAAAAACAACAGATAGTAAATATTTAGTAAATAGGTTAAGTGCCATCTATTTATCTGAATCCATTTTTAGGATTTGCACAAGAACGATGTGGCCCTTGTCAGCTAGTAAGAAAATATAAGTAGACATTTAAAGGTTAACAGCATCAAACAATGATATTCTTTAGTCTTGTGTAGGATCTTATTAAGGGAATAAATTCATTTTTTATAATAAATGCGTATTCGGCATGTGGGAGTTAGTAAGCAGTAGTAAAAATCTTACTAATCTCCCTAAGTATCGGGGCCTCGTATCTAAACTAATATTAAAAAGCTTAAAAGCTTGTTAGGTTAAAGGCGCTAATCTCAGGAACTACTGGTCCGATTTGAAAAAATTTTTCAGTGTTAGATAGGCAATTTATTGAGGAAGATTTTAGGCTATACAACATCAGGTACTGCGTGGGTTAAACCGCGGGATACACTAGTCTTATACGGTTGGGCTTTAGCTACGCCCATGAATTTGACGGATGATATTCAAAGCTTACTTATGTACAAAGCGGTGCCTAAATAATTAAATATTGTTTATACGGTGGGCTTGTAAATATTTAATGATTTTAGATATACAAGTAAACGTATAATATGAGTATTTGGAACGATATTATAGCCATACCAGATGCGCCCCGCGGTTTCGCGGTTGGATCAAAAGTTGCCTATATGTTATTCCAGTTGTCCAACTGTCTACGTACCAAATTTCATTGCAATCGGTTCAGTAATTTTTGCGTGAAAGAGCTACAAACACACACACACATCCTTACAAACTTTCGCATTTATAATATTAGTAGGATAGTAGGAAGTAGAACTAGTGGGATTGATAAAACAAATCTCATATATTATGATGAAGCGATGTGCTATACTTAAGCCTGTTATGGACCGAGATGAATTCTGATAATTTCATTTACTATGAGAGAAATTTTTATTTGCTGAGGAATTATGTTCGCTTTTGATAAATAACGGCCAAATCTACATTAATACCTATAATTTGTATGAAAAGTAACTTGTGTGAAGATATTGGTATTTGCTCGATCTATTTATATATCCTTGAGATAAATATCTCTGAGAATATTGTTTATTGACACCCATCACTTTTGGTTGATGGCGGTATTCGAAAGAAAGTTATGAAAAGTAAAATAAGTGTGTAGGACTGCTCAGACAATGACCAATATTATTTTAGGGTGCTATTATTAGCATATATAGCACTACTTATGTAGATGTAGATTTCAAAAAGGTAAGAAGCATTATTATTACGTGGTAGAATGAAATTAATGTAACCCAATAAATATGCATAAGTATCAGTCGTGGTGATTAAGGGTAATCGTTATGGAATCGAATTAGTTTAATTTTTGAGGCTGTTTGACTACAGAAAAGGGTCTACACAAAATATGTGTTTACAATATAATTTCTATAAAGACTAATACTTTCATGAATATGTCGAATATGTTTATATAAAAAATATGTTATCAATAAAAGAAAATGGAATACCTTCTATCTCTGTAGCATATTGAAAAAAAAAAAACCATTTGAACTTATAAAGCACTCGCACATTCAATATTTTCGTTATACAAATACGAAAAAAATTCAAACTCCGCAACAGAATTCCGAAATAAAAAAAACACGGCGATTCACTACATTGATGCTTGAACTACACAGCGCTCGAGAAGTGGGTCTATGTTGCATGCGACATCAGCGATCTACCTTAATACTATATTTCAATTTTTATAACGTACATACGTAAAATGTTTTGTTTGGACCC
The DNA here is from genome assembly GCF_012273895.1 of Zerene cesonia. Taxonomy (NCBI): domain Eukaryota; kingdom Metazoa; phylum Arthropoda; class Insecta; order Lepidoptera; family Pieridae; genus Zerene; species Zerene cesonia. The sequence continues at coordinate 4,755,265 of NC_052109.1, forward strand.
GTTTCGTGTTCAAATTTATAAGCCGATTTCAATTTGCACACGGAAAACTCGCCATTGAACAAACAATAGATGTTTTAACAAGCTGGTTTTTATTCGAAAGCCAGAAAGGGTCGGGTACACCTGGTATTTGTGATTAATAATGAGGTCAGTTATTCATTACCGTTGTACGTTTAAATCACTCGTGCAACAAAAAATATCTGATTATAATGTTGTATTTAATAACAATCATAAATTTTACTCAATTTTTTCATCTACATTAACATAATAATTTAAAGCTGAAGAGTTTGTTTATTTGGTCATTTGTTTGAATGCCCTAATCTCTAGAACTACTGGACTGATTTCAATAATTCTTTCACCGTTGGATGTGTACGTGATCCCTGAGAACTATAGGCTATATATATAATTACTACCATATTAGACCGCTAGTATACTCTCAAGGCTTTTTAACATCTCTGTATATGACAATGAATGTTTGTCTGTATGTCGTCGATGAACTTAAAAACTATTGGATGAAGTATTTTTCCACGGAGAAGGTTTGTATAATATGCTCATTGATGCCACTCGTAACGTCGTTTAGGTAGATAACGAATGAATATTATATTTTGGAAAAAAAAATGATTGTGGTTGTTTTAGTTCAACTAATCTACACTTATATTGTAAAGAGGAAATTTTTGTATTTTGAAATGTTTGTAACGTTTTCACACAAAAACCGCTAGACCGATTTTAATAATTCTTTCGCCTCTAGAAAGCTGCAACTTCACTGAGTGACATGGGCTATGCATCACAGGCGAAACTGGAGCAAACAGCTAGTTAAAAAATGAAAGTAATACAAACAGTATTTATTCATGAATGCAACGCACTGTAAACTTCTTTTAATATTTTAAACTGGCAAGAACACAGCTGTAAAACAGCATACTGTGGACGCTTTAGATAACGTATTACTTTATAAATGACAAACGGGACAAGAAACCTCGCTCTTTCATAATACAAAGTACAAAAGAATACTTTTGCGTACTCTTTGTGAAGCCTGCGAGTCGCCCAATGACATGCGGTCGGACCCACGCCTTGATTATGCGTTTTGTACTGGCAATGGACAATGTGCTTTGTTGCTGAATCTCTGTTATTACTTTGATGTATTTTATATGTGTGTGTTTGTGTACTTTTATTTTGAGACCGATCCGGAAGACTAGGCGTACCAAAATCAAATGAGTGTTTCTCCTAAATAATTATTGTTCTGTAAAGACCACTACTATTATGATTATAGTATATTACTAATCGCGATCATATTATCTACACATGTGTATTAATATATATTGAAAATTATGTAAAATGTATCTATCATATAATGTGTAATTTAAATCACGTCTAAAAGGGCCGCGATTTCTAAACATAAATGTCATTATCTACCGCAACATCAGCTGTTTGCGCACTTTTACAGATTTTTGTATTTATGCCAAAATGTTGGTGTGTGTTGCGCAGATAAAATGTTTCCTTTACTTCATCTGTAAGTATATATAACTTGAATAAACGCTGAATTAATAGGAGTAACTATTTGAATATATAGGGATTTTTCAGAATATTTGTAATTGTGTTTGGTTAGAATTTAAATAAATAAAGATGGTAAGTTACATAAATAGTGGTTAATTTGAATGACATTTAGTATGTTTAGATTATTAGCAATTCATTATCATCATATTTTATTTTATGTTTACCAACGAAGTATGTTTTAGAATAAGATAAGGGTTAAGTTTAGGCTTAGTTTCAAACTTGACTGCGTTATTACTTTATTTGTACACTTACACTCATATTCTGAAATATATTAAAGTAATGAAGCACACAGTCTACTACAATTTCATTGTGTAATGATTACAATAGCAGCATTCAAGTGTAAAAATGTAATTCTCGAATCGTAAAGAAATATTTCACAGGATTCAGGTATTCAGCGTCGAGTTCAACTACAGCGAATAGTAGAAAGGAAAGGTATAAAAGCTTCACCCTTTCTAAAAATACGTAAATAGAAGAGCGGAGAGTTCGTTTCGTTCGGTTCAAATGGCGGGAACGCACACACGCGTCGCGCCTACACTGTCCACGTCTCACATACGCGAATAAACGATGTGAAATGGGAAAAAAGTTAAATATGTATGAGTGCGGGTAAATATATAAATCGGTATATAAAGCGGTTTATATATAAAATAGGTAGGAGAGCGCGGGAGGCTGGCTGTATTGGGCTCAGTCGCTCGCGATCTCTCATGCTTCTCTCTCGTTCGGGACGCAGCCTCCGGCCATCCCGATACTTGCCGAAATGTGAAATCTATTAACTTGTAACTCACTAAACTTTTTGGACAGTGTTGATAAACTGTGCTGTGATATGACTCTCGGTTTGCGGTCCCTGCGTTGATGGAACTTGCCTAAAGTTGGTAAGTTGCAAACTTTATCAAAGTAATTAAGTTGAGCGCGGTTAAGTTTGTAAACATAAGTGACTTGAACTTCGTGTTACATGTTAAAAATTATGGATAATAAATAGTTACAAACGAAAAATATTTTACGATATTTTATTTATGTAATTACGCGGCGAGTAAATTTATTCTGACAAAGTACAACAATGACACTTATTAAACTTCGTATTAACCTATTCCATTTCTATTTATCTGGTAACAGTTTCTTTTAACGTTGATTTGAATCACATGTATTTATTACTCCAAATTATAGTTATTTATTTATTTTTAGACTTTTGTTTAAATTTATGAGGTTTTTAATATATGTTATATTTTGTTTATTTTTGTGTCATTTTTTTTGTCTTTTTTTTTAGATAACACATCAATTGTCATGGATGTTTATCTAACCTCTAGACAACTATATTTTTATTAGAGGTATAAATATAAAACACTAACTTTAAAGTGCTTAACTTAATGCTTTTAACTTAGCAAGTAAAACAGAGAACCTCTATCATGTAGGATATTCATAGATTAAAAACAGACGTAGCTTCCAATTCCGTTCTACGGTGGACAGCTGACGTAGCATGTTGCTCGTAGCGGCGTAGCCAGTAGACCGTAGCTATCTATCATTGGAACTTATCGATTAGAATCAAAATACCACGGACTGTTGTATTTAATTTTCATCTTAGACATCTAAATATATTTAAAAAATTAGACACATATGTGTTATTTAGAGATTTATTTTTAACTTTAAATTATGTTATCTAAATATTAACGAAAATTTTAATTTCTGTTTCGATATTTATTTGCTTGTCGCTATAAATACTATATACCTAGTCTTGCCATAAATATTGTAATAAAGAAAAAAGAAAATTGTTAACTGCAAATAACATTTATTA